>NW_027397081.1:14094897-14251838 GCF_003265705.2 Callorhinus ursinus | reverse complement strand
CTCTCTGTCAAATAAATAAATAAAATCTTTAAAAAAAAAAAAATCAGATGTCAGGACCTCACCCCTCACCTACAAAATCAGAAACTTCAGGGGTGGACCCTAGGTTTCCGCACTTTGGAAAGTGGTCCCACATGCATCAAAGGTGGAGAACCACTGATCTAAAACTTGATTATCAGAGCCCCTACAAGATTTTCCTCTCCCAGGCAGCTCTCCATGGTAGAGCTTTCCTCAAAACTGCATTGGCTCATGTGGACCTGGTTTCAAGATGGGGCCAGGTCGCCGGGCCAGGTCTCCCCTTCCTGGGCCTGCGCAGCAGATCCTGGGCTGTTTTCCATGGAGTCTGGTTGGTGTGGGTGCCCAAGGGGCTTCTGTAGTTTGCCGTAGGCCCCACAGTAGGTGAGGAGCAGAGCCAAGAGGGCCTGGCGCCCTAGTGCTTACCTACTCCAGGGCCTGGACCTCTGCCCTTGGGAGGTGGGGAGTGCAGGCTCAGGGGCCCCCATGCCCAAAACTGGCCTCATAGGAGAGATGCCAACAGAGACCCCATGGAGATAATACAGGTTCATATAGTTCATGTCCTGCGGCCAGTGCTAAAGAGTCCACGAGCTGGAGGAAAGGCCAGTCCACAGCTGTCTGGCAGAGGCCCAAGAGCAGAGGGCAAGTAATTTGCAGAAAGAACAAGAGCCTTAAAGGCAGTCCAGACCATGATAGCTCAGCTTCCAGATAATAACAGCAGACAACCCCCCTTCTGTGCCCCCACCTCTTCTCCTCACAGTGGAAGAGACTAGGGGGTCTTCTGAGACCAGACACCCTCGACACCAGGCCTCTGTGGGACCAGCCAGCAAATCAGAATTTGCTGTTCCTTCCCCTGCTCCTAAATGGGTGGGTTGCCTCCAAGAAGACAGTGCCCATTTGTCCTTCTGCACGGCTGGATCCCATAGAGGCTAAAACTGAGACCCAGGGCCAGAAAGTGGCCCTCCCAGAGTGGTCCAGCAGCCAGGGTCAGAGGGTGGTGGGCACTCTAACCTCCCTCCCATCCCATGCACCTCCTAGAATGCAGAATTTGGCTCTCCCTGGTTCCCAGCTTCCAGAAGGGCATGGAGTGTTAGAGCTGGAGGGAACCCAGAAGCAAGAAGGGAGCTAACACTTGCCCACCTGAGAGCAGGTGCAGTGAAAGAACCAGCCCTTCACTGCAGGGAAGAAGAAACTTCCAGAACAGGGATCACATAAAGCCGGCGCTTGGGGATGCTCCTGGGACACAGCTTGATGCCTCACAGGGCTCAGGCCACCACTGCCCCAGGGAGACCTGGGGTCATAGCTGTCTTGGAGGGATGAGGGGGACCCAGGACCCAGAGAGCTGTGGCCAAGGTAAAAACCCAGGTGCTCCCCTGGCTTCCCAGCCATTCTGCTGGGTTCTGCTCTGACACCAACCACAGCATCCTCACCCCAAAGGGCATTCCTACCTGAAGGTCAGACTGGGGGGGTGCTTATAAAGTAGCAACAGCCTGAAGAGGGAGTTAGCTGATACAGGGACCCCTGGAATGTTCGCCTCTGCCTGCAGACAAGCCTTTACTCCAGTTGTCTCTGTTACCCAAATCCTGTCCGCTACCCAAACCCCCATCTCCGTAAAGCCTGAGTGCTGGTGATTTCCAGAACCAGAGATGCCTTCCCTGCTGTGCACCCGCACTCTCCCTCCTCTGACCCCAGGTAGTCACTTACTCATTTCTGTCACGTTTAGGGGAGTTTGGCTAAACACCTTGCCACCTGTGTCTGCCTCATTTCCCCAAATACTCCATGCGCTCCCTCAAGGCAGGAGCTGTAAAATACTCTTCTTTGCATCATTTTCTCCTCCTTGCCTCTCCTGCACAGAACACAGCTGAACACATCTCTCGTGTGTGTGTGTGTGTGTGTGTGTGTGTGTGTGTGTGTGTGTGTGTGTGTGTGTGTAAGTTGGGGTGGGCCAGGCTGTGCTAACACAAACCTTCCAAAGTATAATGGCTCGGGGCGCCTGGGTGGCTCAGTCGGTTAGGTGTCCAACTCTTGGTCTCAGCTCAAGTCTTGATCTCAGGGTCGTGAGTTGCTGGGGATGGAACCTACTTAAAAAAAAAAAAGTATAATGGCTCAAACACAAAAGAAGTTTATGTCCAAGGCATTGGCCTCGTCGGTAGGTAACTCTTTAGGCACCTGGGCTCTTCCCGTCGTATGGCTCCTCCACCCCTAGAGCACCCAGGGCAGGGGAAATAGAGCTTGGGTATCCACAGCTTCTGAAAAGCCTTGGCCCCAGAACAGCGCTCAGGAGGCTGGGAAGGGAGACCTAGCTGTGTGCCCAGGGAGAGGGGGAACGCGGGTGCCACTGAATATTTATCAGCATCCCTGCAGCCCAGACAGGATGCTCAGCCTGAACCATCTGTTAAGGTTTGGGGCTGAAGGAGCCCACCAGGAGTCTCTCCTCTCTCTGGCCCTCCATTTCTTTGTGAGTAAAGGAGCCTAAAGCCCCGGACAGGGTGGTGTCAGGCTGTGCCTGATAGAGGCAGCCCAGCCTGGGGGGGGGGGGGTCTTGAAAGTTTCCTGCAGACCCTGTGTCAGGGCATCTAGACCCATAAACAAGGACCCCCAGAAGCTCTAGAATCCTGGCTGTGGTCACAAGCTGAGTCCTCTGGGCATGATCCACCCACAGGAGATCAGGTTTAGAACGTTCAAATCAGCTCTGAGTGCTTCTGGACACGTGTGAGCTGTGAGGGCTGACACGTGCCACTCAGGAGCAGCAGGGGAACTTGAGCCGGTCCCTTAACCTCATGTTCTCTGTTTGGGGAAGGGAATGCTAAAACAATAGCTCTCTCACGGGTCTGGTATGAAGAACGACTAAGACAACACTGTGTAAGCGCTGGGCTTCCCAGACTGTCACCTGGTATTACCGTGGTTACCCTTGTGACCATGAAGGCTGAGAGGGACCTCTACGTGGAGGTTACTATTCCCCTCCCTCTGTCCCTGGGGCAGACCCCACACTCCAAGGGCAGGGACTCTTGGGCCCTCTGGCCTGCACTTGAACTAACAGGAGGGGTGGGGCCTGGGGCTTGATCACCAATCTCTTATCTAATGAAGAGGGTCAGGCAGATAACCATCTTTACTTCTAGATTTGACGGGGACTGTTGGCTTGCTTTCACTCAACTGAGCTTTGAGGACCAGCTCTTTGCAAGGCACATTCCCCCAGATGTTGGCTTCCCTGATTAGTACTTACTGCACATTTTCTAAGAGCCCGTCATTGGTGTTGGATCAGAAAGAGAGCTGGTATGACCTGAGCGCTCACAGGGTATGGATGGGAGTGAGCAGGACAGGCCTGGCAGCACAGGAGGACGGAGCGGAAGCTAAAGCCTTACCCAGGAATGCGTCCCACCATGGGGAATCCACATTAATAATAAGGACAATGAAATGCCAGATCCACGGTCAGGAGTCTCGACTTCTCCTTCAGGTTTCCCCACCTCTGGCTGGGGGTCCCGGGACAAGTCCCAGCCCCCTGCTCAGCCGCACTCCCCTCACCTCCCAAGACCAGGCTGGGAATCAGCCGAATGTCCTTGGGAAAACTACAAAGAGCTCCTGCCCTGGGAGGGCTGTTAGTATTTGAAGAGGAAGGCCAGAGCACACATCTGTAGGTGGGGAGAGCAAGGGGGCAAGGACTTTCCTCTCAAATAGCCCCTCTGAGCAGGAGGGCAGAGAAACTGGGTCCCAGAGCCAAGCCTTCACCTGGGAAGGCCTGGAATCACAGCAGCACAGAATGACAGAGCCTAGGGCTCCAGGAGGCCACAGAGAGTAGAGGAAAGAGCACTGGGCAGGGAGTCCAAAGCCTGACCACTCACTTAACTCCAGGATCTTGAGAAAATCAATCAGCCCCCACCCCCCCGCTCTCTCTCTCTTTCTGAGCTTCAATGTTCTCATCCGTAAAGTATGGCCAATAATACCTACCTCTAAGGTTGTTGAGGGGCCTCTGTCAGTGCCTGTCCTCTGACAGTAGCTGCTCAATAAATGGTAGCAATAACTACAATGACGAGGGTGATCTCCGGGTCCTGCTGCTTCTCTGTAATAAGGCTTGGATTTCATTATCTCATTTGTCCGGGGCTCCTGGTGCCCAACTGAAGATCACTTGACATGGGAGCTGGGTTCTGCACAAGGCCGGCATTAATCCTTAAAGCTTAGCATCTACCCTCAGCTGCCATGTGTGGAAAACTGGCCTTGCAGCTGGCGTGGAGCCAGGCTGGCGGGGAGCAGGAGACCTAATCCTGCTTTGAGCTCTCCAGGAAGCAAGGCCCCAGCCTCTGCACCAGGTTCCAGCTGTCACGGCCAGTGGCTTCCTTGTGTTTTAGCTGAGCCTCCCCACTCCCAACACCATGAAGGGTCGTGGCCTTCAGTGGGCCCTAGAATAGGTAGGCACCGTCAGCAAAGAGCTCCACCATCTGCCACTGGCCACTGGAGCAGCATTTACAAAGTGTGATAGTCAAGGGGAATATTAATAGGTCTTGCACACACAGTAAACCAATTCCTTTACTGCAGGACTTCTCAGAGCCTTTAATAGCTCAGTCACCCAAAATGTATGGAACACCTATGAGGTGCCTGGTCCTCATCTAGCTGCTGGGAACAGGTGGTGAGTAAGACTGGTTTTATGCTCTCATGGGGCTTATATTCTTGTGTAGGGCGCAATAGAAAATACATCTGTAAATAAACAAGAGAGCTTCAAATCGTGGTGGGCACTAAGAAGAAAGTAAACCAGTGAAGGCATAGAGAGGGATTGTTGGGTTCATGTGAGCTCTCCAAGGGCAAGCACAACCACATTTTTCATGAACAGCTCTCCAGACTGGAATTCCTTAGAAAGATCCTGAGGAAACACAACACTAGATAAAATTCATATTAAATGTGTCAGTCTTGGCATAAAACCCAAGAGACACTCCCATCATCTGCAGGACAGCTCTTAAGGCTTCCACCCTCCGGCCCCCCTCGCTCTTCTCCCGCCACCCTTCTAGAGAGTCTGGCAGCTTGCGATCCCTCCACCACATTCCACAGGTTTGCTCAAGGTGTTCTCAGAAAGTCCTTCCCTGCTTTCTATGCCTTGGAAACATGTCCTCATCCTTCGAGGCTGTATTAGCGGTAATAGGTCTGCTGTTATAAACAGCTCCAAAATCTCAATGACTTAGCACCTTACAAGTCTCTTTCTCACACCACATCCCTCAAGTCAGTTGCGGACAGAGCTCTCCTTCTCCTGGGGTCTCAGAGCCTTCCATAGCGTTCCATGTATGGGGCCAGCAAGCAGAGAAGAGGGCGGGAGTGCTGGAGGTCTTAGGAGCCCAGTCTGGGCTGGGTGCATCATTTCTGCCCACATCCCATTGGTCAGTCAGACACGCCCCCCCCCCCGCAGGCTGCAGGGAAAGCTGGGAAATGTAGTTTTACTTTTAGCCCACAGGAAAAGAGAACTTGGCCAAAAGCATTGTCTGGACTATGAAGACGCAGTTCAAACATCAACCACCTCTGTGAAGCCTTCCTAACTTTCCCCTTAGCAAAATTAGGATGGGATAAAGTAGGGGTGGTAGCTTGGTGTAATAGAAAGGATTTGGCTGGGGATCAAGGGACCTGGGCTCCTGTTCTGTCTCTGCTCTGTGTGAGCAGGGATGGAGGGGAAGCTGACTTCTGACTCCTTCACATCCCCCCGCTGTCTACATTCGCACCAGTGACTCTAGAGGCCCCGAGTCCCTCATCTGTAAAACAGAGATGATGGTGATGCTCACTGTTCCCCGGGAGGATTGTGGGGAGGATGAAATGAGGCCATGTACACGAAGAGCCTGACCCACAGTGAGGACTCAAAAATGTTGTCATTAGCATAAGCTCTGAGAGTCAGGTCAGGTCCTCCGTCCTCAGACCCTGAGTCTGTCCTGAAGGTGACAGTGAGGGGGTGAAGGAGATTGTTCTCCAAGAGATGCCTGCCCCTCTCACAGAATGCACCTGCTTTCCCACAGCTTTGAGCTCCAGCACACAGGGGACAGGGTCTGCACTGTCCCCAATCTGGCCACACTCCAACTCAGGCTTCCAGCTGCCCAGCTCTGAGTGAGTGGGACTGGTTGTGCATCTGTCATCCCCAGAGGGCTAGCAGTGTGGCCAGGCATGCCTCGGCCCAGAGACAGGAGCAGCCCACAGCCGGCCAATGCAGAGGGCAAGGGGAGAAGACCTGAGGGCCACCAGAAAGGTGAAATAATGGGCCTAAGCACCGGGGAGGTGGGCATGATGGAGCAATTTCATTTCATATGTACTGAGCCCCTTCGATGTGATAGGTACTGATCCAGGATCTTGGGATAGATCAGTGAATATAATAGAGATCCCTACCCTGGTGGGGCTTACATTCTAGTAGGAGAAGACAACCAACATAAGAAATAAATAGATACTGTGTATATAGTGCTGGGCTCCTGTGCTAAGAGAAGGCAGATTAGGGAAAGGGGGATGGTGAGGAGGGGAGGAGGCAGGACACAGAACAGAGTAGTCACAGGGCAGCCTCATCGAGAAGGTGGGATCTGAGCAAGGACTTGAAGGTGGTGAGAAGTGGATGACATACCTCTTGGCGAAGTGCTTCCTAGGCAGGTGAACGGCCACGGCAAAGGCCTGCCACAAGAATGTGCCCAGCTTGGAAGCCAGCACCACTGCAGTGGGAATACTGCTGGGCCTGCCAGGCCCATTAACCGAGACAGGATCCTGGAGCAAGGAAGCATATTATCGGCCTCAAGAGGCATATGTTCTCAGGTGAACAAAATAATTGTAGCTACTAACGGCCTTCCCAGAGTATTCAAAGAACAAAGTCTTTCCGAACAAAGTGGAGACATTTCTCTGCTTCCACGTGGATTCTCTTGGTGAAGGCCAGGAGCTGGCCCCTTTACATGTGCATTCTCTTGGGGCAGGCTAGGAGCCGACACCATTTCCTCGTAAGTCCAACGTGACGGGGACCGGCGGAAGCTGCCTTCCCCAGGTCCGTTTCTAGGAAGCAGGAGTGTGAGTCGGGCCTCTGAAGCTTTAAGACCAGAGGACTCTTTTCCATCTTGCAGACGTGATGTTTAACAGGCACCTTTTCCCCAAACAGACCTGTTTGGCAGACTTTTGAAGCCTACTGAGGCAGGTAACCCCTCCCCTTGCTGTTCCCCGCCAGGGCCCCTGGGAGCTCCTAGGCACCTCCTTTTGATGTTGGGTGGATCCCGATGGGCCTCGAGCCTGCAGACCCATCCTTGGCTTGTTGCCAACGTTCCACCTGCACCTGCTCCCCTGGCTCAGGCTCTGAGCTCCTAGTCAGCCTGGCCTCCGGCACCGACGCCCAACAGCACTCAGAGCGCCCTTTCCATTCGTTAGATATTTCTCCTTTCCACTCGCTTTTATGGCCAGGCCACACGGTGTATGGTCACCTCTCTGCCCTCAGAATGGTCCCCACGGTCACCCGTGGGGAAGCCGCGCAAGGTCTGCCACTTTTCCCTGCACCTCTCATTTTTGAAATCACCCCCGCTTTGGAGTCCCCTGTAATAACCTTCCTCTTGTCCCAGCCCTTACAACACTTCCTGCTTTTACACTTTCCAAACGTGAAGGAGTTAATGTCACGGACCCCAGATTCCTCACAACTGGGCACAGAGTCAGCCTGTGTGAGGGACAAACACGAAGGCGGAGGAGGGCCTTGGAGGGCCTGCGTGATGCAGGAGGGGATCGGGAACCTCAGGGCCGCTGACGAGACCTGATTTGCCTCTAGGCACAGGACTGTGTTCACAAAATGCAAGTTTGGAAGTAGAGCGCTCACAAAAGGAGGAGCTTTTATTGGTTGTTTTTATTTTATTTTTTTTTTTAAGATTTTTTTTAACTCATTTATTTTAGGGAGAGAGAGAGAGAGTGTGTGCACAAGCAGGGCGGGGTTGGGGGGAGAAGGAGAGAGAGAGAGAGAGAGAATCTGAAACAGACTCTACGCTGAGTGCAGAACCTCATGTGGGGCGTGATCTCATGACCGCGAGATCATAACTTGAGCTGAAACCGAGAGTCGGACATTTAACCGTTTAACCAGCTGAGCCACCCCGCCGCTCCTATTGGTTGTTTTTAAAATGCAGCTGGCCCCATCCCTCCTTCCCAGACCTTCCAGTTTCCGCCTCAGCTCAGGGGGTTCAGTATTTAACAAGCTTCTAGAGCCTCTAGAGCTGGGAAACTGGAAGGCCCAGCCGCTCTGCCCCAGCACGGGGTAGGGGTGGGGTGGGGGTCTTGCTGTGCCATCCATCCTGTATGGTGCTGCTTTGTTCTTTCGGTTTGGTTTCTTCTCTCTTCCCCGTATCCTGAATCTCTTGACGTTCCTCCTATAGGCAGGAAATAAGCACACTAAAATAAAGTGGCAGAGTGCCCCCAAGTTAGCTGCAAGCAGCCTCCCCTCCAGGACTGGCATTGGGGTGGGTGACACACCACCTGGAAATGGGCCTTTGACATTCACCTCATTTCAGTAAGCAGTGGGCTGGGCAGGGAGGCACAGTGGAGTATGTTGGTGAGTAGCAATAATAGGAAGCTTTGTTTTCTGTGTCAGACCCCTCCATGTGGTATCTGTCAGCCTTAACTCCCCCATGATATAGATATGACGACCCCCATTTTGGGAAGAAGGAACCTGAGTCCAGAAAAATGAACTGACTTCCCTCCTTCCTTCCTTCCTTCATTCCCCAAGTGTCTAATCTCTATTAGCTACTGGCTAGGAACTAACATTCAAGCCCAGGTCCGCCGGATTCCCACTCACTCATGCTTCCTTGACCTTGGGCCTCAGAGGACTTGCCTCCCAGTCAAGCAGACCCACATATCAACATTTTGCTGCAACTCACAGAATGGTGTTAAATACATACCACACGCCATGGGAGCTCAGAGGAAGAAATGCTTCCGAGGGGATCTGGGAGGCACAAGGAAGAAGTGGCCTTTGCATCCGGGTTGGTCCACACACCCTGGTGAGGAGCCCCGGAGTCCAAGGACAAGGGGGAAGGAAGTCGTGATGTGTTCAGGGAGCTGCGTGTCCTGGGTGCTGAGCATATATGGGGTGCAGGGGGCTGCCTTGGGAACCATGATGTGTTACTGAGGGGAGCCCGGGCTCCTCAGGCCCCGAATGGTAGGACAGCAGTTTAAAGGGCCACTTCCATGCCCCTGGTAGCCGGCCGTCGGTACCGGGTCAGACCCAGAGCCCCAGACAGCCTGCCCCTCTGAGCCAGAGCTGCAGGCGGAAGGACTCTCAGCCTCAGGGTCTGTGATACCCTGGTCTCCCTCAGATTCGTGTCTCTAGCAGAGGCTGTGAGGCCACGCTAGCTGCCTCCTCACCCTCTCCCTTTGCTTGCTCCCACCACCACCACCCCCCACATCCCCCTTCGCAACATATACTTCCTGGGCTTTTATGCCCATGGAATCCTTGTATGCAATCATTTATTCATTCCATATCTGCCATGCGACACTGTGCAAGGCACTGGGGATGCAGCCAGGGTCAGAACAGACGTGGCCCCATGCCGAGGGAGCAAGTACTTCACAGGGCAGTGCACACATAACGGGAAATTGCAGGGCGGTCGTATGCAATAAGCCAGGGGATCTGGGGGCACGTACCGGGGCGTCCAGCCCACCCCGATGGTCCTGGACGGGTTTGCAGTGAAAGTGAAAGCTGAACTATAACCAGCAGTCGAGATGTCGATGGAGGAGGTGGGTGGGGGTGGGGAACAGAGACCTGGACCAGCAGAGGCAGGAGAACCGCGTGTGCAAAGGCCCAGAGGAAAGGGGGAGAGATAACCAGGAGGAACTGCTAGTGGGCAGGTGGGGTAAGGTGAGGGGCAGGGGCTGGCGGGAGACGTGGCTGGAGAAGTGGGCAGTAGCCTTATCACGAAAAGCCCCACAGAATGATGGACAGGAGTTTCCGTCCGCAGCACCATTAGCCTCTGCAGGGTTTTAAGAGGAGCGGCAGACTCACAGAGTGCTGTAACTGGGCAAGGTCTACAAAGTCATCTGGCACAAGCTCCTATGTCGCACAATAAAACCGAAGTGGAGGAGAGGAGAGGGGAAGCCAGGGGACCAGGATCACTCCACCGAATCGGTTAGAATGCAGGTCTCCTGACTCATAGCCCACTGCCCACTGCCTTGGGCCACAGGTTCATTGCCCGTTAGGGAGGGATCTGAGGGTGCACGGGGAGAGGGCTCATGCCCACCTCACATGTCGTGGTAAGAGGAAGGTGGTGAGTGCCCCTGCGGTCCCCGTACAGCCCAACTGTGAGCCGTGTTCACCAGTGAGCCCTGTGCCCCTGGTCTGAGAGGGACTGCCCCTGCAAGGGGACCTCGCCTCTTCTTCTGCTGGACAGTGGCTGTGCCGAGGGGCCCCGTGCCCACCCTCCACCTCTGTCTCTGCAGCCCAGTCGTTCCTGTTGGACTGGGCCACCCAGGACTGAGGATTTTAAGCTTTGTTAAGCATTTCCTGCCACCGCCTCATGAATTTTTTAGTAAATGAAGATGAATTTTACCACAATAAGTAAAGCCTCGGAGGGAACGGGCAGGAGGGGAGAAGGGATGCCCGCCTGCCCTGGAGGAAAGCCCTTGCCGTGGAAACAGGGATGCTGGGCAGGATTTTCAGTTTGCTCTGATACTCTGAGTCATGGGGCCTCTCTCAGGTCTAGAACAGGAAGTGGTGAGATGCCTCTGGCAGGTTGCACAGGGTGGGTTGCCCTCTCCAAGTTCTAGAAGGTTCTAGAAAGAGCCTTGGCTAGGAGCGGGTTGCCCTCTCCAAGTTCTAGAGGGCTCTAGAAAGAGCCTTGGCTAGGAGTCAAGAGGTGGGGTTCTGGTTCCGGTTTTCCCACCAAGGAACTGGGTGTGCTCTATTTTCTTGGATTAAAATGGGGTTATTGCTACTCGCCCGACCCACTTCATGGGGCAGCGTGCTCATCAATGAGAAGGTGGATTTGAAAGCAGCACTAGAGATGGCACAGTGAGGATTTGACAGTGGAGAAAGGGGCTGTGGTGGCCACAGGGCTGTTTCTAGATAGCTTGGCACTTGGCACATCACCCCTCTGGGCTTAGGGGCATTCTGCGTGGCGTTGCCGCGCTGATTAAATGAGATACTACATTAAAAATGCCTCGTTGGTAGCTGTGTTCGCTGTGTCAGTGACCGTCGTCATCACTAATAAAATACAGTCCTTCCCAGCCCTTGATTTCTTCAGTATGTCCCTGGTCAGAGTGATCCCTCCTCTCTTCCAAAGAAGAGACCTGCCTTCTCTGGGGCCCTCACCACACACCGTCCTGCCCCCAGCCCTCCCAAAACTGGCCCAAGGAGCCCTGCCTGGGGGCTGGAGCTTCCCAGGGTCTGTGGAAGGCCTGTTCGGGGGGCTCCTGCCCCGCCCCCCACCCTAGGTCCCATCTCTCCTACCACCTGGCCCTGACTCACCCCAACCAACCTGCACAGCTCTGCGCTGGAAAGCGCCCGTCTTGTGACTTTTGTCCTTGCTTGGGGGCTCCCGATGTTCTCCCTTTCCTCTGCGTCCACCGTGGAGCTCTCTGCCCCCTTCCTCCGCCCGGCCACCTGCCATCTGACCATCGCCTCCTCCTTGCTGCGCTGTTGCCCACGGCACCTGGCCCCGTGGTGCCGGGGGACCCGCAGCGGCCCCTCAGCCTGGCCTCATGTAGACAGTCCCTGCTCCTCTTTCTGCTCCGTAGCCCCCAGCTCTGCCCTGGGCCTGGCAGACACACTTGGTTAGATCTGATGCCCAGCTCTCCCTTTGCTGCTCTTCCCCTCTTTCCTCTGATTCTCCCCGACCAGAGTTTCTCCACCTCAGCACTACTGACATTTGGGACCTGATGCTCCTGGGGGGGGGGGGCCCGAAACCCCCCCCCCCCACGACCACCACCACCACCACCACCACCACTTTGTGGCCCAAACTGAGCTAATAAGCACTTTCTCTGACTCCAGCCGCTGTTCTTCCTTCTGGCTGCTCAAAGCCAGGGCCACTCAAGATGGAGACAGAAAATGCAAATTGCGCACAGTGAAATGTTTGCTGGCGCCTGGGGCTCTCCCTTGTTTTCTGCTCAGTTGAAAAGCGGGGAGAGGGGTTGGGCTGCGCAGGGCCCGCCGGGGCTCCAGGGAAGCCACAGCCTCACCCCACTAGTCCTCGCTGTGCCTCGGCCCCTCGCTGATGCCAGGTACTGCCAGGTTGGGGGGCGTCCGGGGCTGACCTGGAGGGGACCTGGCTCCCCCAGGATAGGAAGCCTGAGTGAGTGCTCTGCTCCACAGAGGTACCGAAGGCAGGTGGGGGCAGGCTGGAGCTGCTGCCCTGGAAGGAGGACCTTCGGGGGCGGGGGACTGCCGTCTGTCCCGGGTAGTGCCTGAGCCGGCACTAAGCACTTTCCCGGGGGGTCACCTTCTATCTTGTCAGGGCCTCTCCTGCTAAACTGTGCCTGGCACCTGCTTCCCCAAGCCTCTGCACACTTGACCTCCCATCCGTGACATTTGACTCTCACTAGAAGATCTAGGGGACGTTTTCAATTCCTTCAGCATCTTCACAAAGAGCTCAGAAGACACCCTCGTGCCCATTTTAAAGACCCTTCGTCCAATGTCTAGGCCAGCCCCTAGCCTGTGGGGCCCTGTCTGGACTGGCCCTTCCCTGCCTCATCTCCAGGAAGGGCATTGCTCCCCTCTCACTAGGGAGAGGCCAACACCCCACCCCTGAACTAGCACCCTGGTCCCCACTAGACCAACTTAACCCAACAAAAGTGGGATTAGCACCACGGCTAAGAAGATGTAGGCATATAGGCTATTAAGCTGTAGCTATGAAAGGATGCCAACCCTTCCCCAGTGCTGGACAAGTTGACTTCTCAAGGCCCTTGACCTTCACTAGGGAGTTGAGGACTTGGCTGCGCCTGTCTCTTTGGCTCACGGCATTCATGCAGGCCGCACGGGCGCACGGTGGCAGCACCAGGCAGAGTCCCCTGTCCCCGTGCCCTGGAGTCAGGGGGGATCCCCTGCAAGGCATGTTGACAGGATATGTCTTTGTCACCAGCCTTTCCTTCATGTCTCCTCCACCTACTTCCTCTTGGACCCCCAGGTAGGGCCACGTTGGAGGGTGAGGGAAACTGGGCCAAGACATGGCTTAATGACACTGAGCCTCGAAAAGAAGAAGTGTGGTTCTCTTTCCCTCCCTCCCTCCTTCCCTCGTTCTCTCCCTCCCTGCCCTGTGCATCTTCCTACAGCACTCCTCCTGTCCTGTAGGCCAGCATCCAGAAACCTTCAGTGGCCCAGCATAGCTCATCAGATGCCACTTAGCTCCTCACCCTGGCATTCAAAGCCTCCCCCATCCAGCCCTTGCCTCTTGACCGCCTGGACCTCCCATAGCCCCCAACGTACCCCTTAGCTCTAGCCACAGGTTTCACTCCCCCTGAGCATCCCACAGGGTCCAAGCACGTCGCCTCTCCCCCACCATCCTTCGGGTCACTGAGCACTGGCTGTGTGCCAGGCCTCACGCTCAGTCCTTTAGAACAGTCCGGCTCACGTCATTCTTTTAACACCCCTCTGTCATGGGTGTGGATGAACCTCTTCTGCAAACATGGAAACCGGGCCACAGAGGAATTGGGAACTGACCCAAAGGAACATCAGTAAGTGACGGAGGATCTTGGCCCTAGACAGTGTGACGGCAGTCTCCCCTCTCCTGCACACCCCATTGTCCCCTCCCCTCCCCCTCCTCCCTCCTGCCCCAGGACCCCCACAGAAGGCTCCTACTGGCTCCCTGCTGCCCCTGCTCCCGACTCTGCCCTCCTCCACACCCACCAGAGAGCTCTTCAGGAATCCAAGTTGGTCGCAGTGGCCTGGCTCCAGGATCTGAGCCCCCACCTGTAATACTCTCTCCTCTGCCCCAAGCCCTCGGCAGCTACCCCCCACGCACAGGCTAAAAGGCAGGCTCTTCACACTCTGGCCTCCTCATGTCCGGGCACATCGCCCTCCAAAGTCCTGCTCTCCCCCCGCCCCGTGCGGCCCCTGCTCCGCAAGGCTGCTTGCTCTGTCACGCCTTTACACCTTCACACGTGGCATCCCCCTCACCTATCTCCACACCGGGAGGCAGACACACGGGTTGTCCTTCAGGCCCCCCCCGTTCAACTTCCTCTGTGATGCCGTTGTCCCTCCAGCCTCTGGGCTGCTCCTCTCAGGGAATCCTCCTCAAATTGTGAGCCGCCACAAGTCAGAAGTGTTCTTGGCAACCCATCAGTACTGAGCACCTGCCATCTACCTCACACCCACACAGGCACTGGGGATCCAGACCTGAACAAGATCTTGACCTTCAAGGAGCTCGCTGTCTAGAAGGAAGAGAGCATGACAATGGCCAGTTTTGAAGAAAGTGATAAATACCATGAGTGAGGTGTGGGCATGGTGTGGGTGTTAGTGGTGCCCAGACAAGGGGTAATGCACCCATCCAGGGCAATGCCCAACCTGAATGCAGAAGGCTGTGGAGGAAGCTGTCAGGCCAAAAAAAGGAGGTCTCTCAGAAGGAAGAGGGGCGCCGCAGGGGGGCTGGCATGTGCAGAGGCCCAGAGCGTGGTGTTTCCAGGAGTGAGGCAGGAAGGGTAGAAGCAGCCAGAGGTGATAAGCTTTAGATGCAGTCTCCATTAGGGTGGCGTTTGGCTGCATGTAACAAGGCATCAGCCATGACTCAGCCAAAAGGGAGAGGGAGTCTGGGAGCAGGCAAGGCAGGGCTGGCCCAGCGGCTTAGAAAGCAGCCCCCTTTTCACTTCCTGCCCTGCCATCCTCATGACCACACCAAGCCACTGTACTTCTGAGCCTCGTGGCCATCTCTCCAGCAGGAAAACAGGAGGAAGGGCAAAGGTTAAAGGATTTGTGCTGGTAGAATCGGCCTTTTTATGATTTGTTTAAATTACGCTAGAATACAAAATTTATCGTCCGTAATGCAGTCATGTTAAGTACCTTCACACTGTTGTGTACCATCCGTCTCCGGACACGAGTGTTGACGTTCCCTTTCCTCTGGCAAAACGGAAACTCTGTCTCCGTTAGACAAATGCCTGTCTCCCCCTCCCCCTGGCCTGGCACCCACCATTCTATTTTCTGTCTCTGTGAAGTTGACAACTCTAGGTACCTCCGATCAGTGGAATCAGACAATATTTGTCCTTTCGTGACTGGCTTATGTCATTTAGCCTAGTGTCCTCAAGGATTATCCGTGCTGTAGCAGGTGACAGAATTTGCTTCCTTTTTTAGGCTGAATAATATTCCATTGTATGAACAGACCACATTTTGTTTATCTACTCACCCGCCAGTGGACACGAGGCTGGCTTTCACTTTTTGGTTCTTGTGAATAGAGCTGCTGTGAACCCGGGTGTATAGATACACTTTAGAGTCCCTGCTTTCAGCTCTTTGGGTTCTGAACCGTGAAACGGAACTGCTGGGTCATCCGGTAGGGCTGTTTTTGATTTTTGAGGAACCACCATACTGTTTCCCATAGGGCTGCACCATTTTACATTCTCCCCCACATACACAGGGGTTTCGTCTGTCTGCATACTCACCAACCCGTGCTAAGAGGCTAGACTTGACCACTGATGGGTTTTAAGCATCTTTGCGCATGTCCCTAATTTAGCAGAGCTCCAGGTTATGTAATAAGCGCTCCACAAACGTGTGCCGAATGTTCATCTGACTTCTCCTCTATGTGTCCAAACCCCACACCTCCTTTCAGCCCCACTGAGAATCCTGACTCCCCCATTGAGCCCTCCCTCCAGGCACTGCCCCAGTGGTCTTTGCCCTTGTCACGTTGCCCCTAGTCTCTGCACTTGAGTATTTGAGGGGGGGGCAGGGGAGGCACCCCGACTTGAACTCCTATTGCCCCGTGGATGTGACTCCTCCTTCCCGTGTGGATGCTTAGCTGCTTGAGGATTGGCACTTTGTCCTTGACCTTAGCAGTTTCCCAGTCTGGCCTGGGAGAATCCTGAGTGCATCGTGGGCCCTTAATACACAGACACTCAGGTTTGTGCTAATTGAATTCCCCGTGACTCCCTCATCAACCACAAGGCAATGGAGTGACTTCCTGGCAGCAGAAACGTCCCCTGGATTTGAAACTGAAGCTTGCCCCTTCCATCCTGTTACCTCCAACAAGACACGTAACCTGTTGCGTCCACTTCAAAATGGCTCTAAGGGTCACTCCCCTTTATGTCGGTGTTTCACGAATTATGAGGCCCTCTGGCATACATTATCCTTTTTAATCCTCGCAAGGACCCTATGAAGTAGGGAGGGCAGGATTTATCTCACCTGTTTTCAAGAGGAGACCATCATGGCTCAGAGAGGTTAGGTGATTTGCCCAAAATGCTCAGCTGGTAAGTGCCAGAACAGGCCCTCTGAACCTCTCGCTCCATAATCGCCTCCCTGTCCAGCTCACAGGAAAGCGGGGTTGTGGGAAGATTCAGTGAGAGCCTGGACAGGAAAGTGCTTTGTGGACACCGGGGTGCTTTCTGCCTCTTCAGCATCTGTCCGTCCCTGTGGATTGGGGATGGTCCTTATGGATCCACGCGAGATGGGATCAGATGGGGGTTTGGTCAAAGGAGGAGGGTGGAAGGGGGGGTCCTGCTTCTCTCCCAGGGCACCTGAGAGGGCAGGGAACGTACTCCCAGCAGCCCAGCAGGGAGTTAGCTCCAGGGGAGAGTTTTTAGCCCTGCCCCCATTTTTGCGGGGAGCAGAGACCGACCGGCACACAGGTGCTATTCATCCGAGACGCCTGCTAGTCACACGCCTGCCTCCCTGGAACCCGCGGGCTCTGGTACCACATCTCCCCTAGCCCCCCATCACCCCGCCTCCTCTACCCCCTCCTGCTCCCTCCTTTCATAAACATAATGACTTTGATAAGAAATTGTCTCGTTAACAGGATTAGCCACGGAAATCTCTTGTCCCCTCCCATTCATTCTGTAATGCTCCTGTCTCGAGTCCTATAATTTTCTGCTGGTATCAGAGGCTTCGGACCACCTCAGGGATATTAATTCCTACTTGTTCTTTGATCATGTGGCTGCTGATATGCCAGGATGCCCCCCACGGCCGCCATGCCACGATGCCCTGCGGGGAAATTACACCGAGGCCCTCACAGACTGGCTCCTTCCAGCTCCCTGGGTTTCTGCCGCTGTCACCCTCCCCCCACCCCGCCATCCCCCCTCAGCCTCCAGATCTGGGGGGCAGTGACTACCTCGAACTTATTATAGGCCAAAGAGGCAGAGTTGGATCTGGAGCTTAGGCGGCTGAAGAATGATAAATGAATGCCCCCAATTTGCTCCTTTCCTTCCCTTTCAACCCCTTCCCCTCCCCACCCCCACACACGTGTCCGTCAGAAGACTCTGGAGAGGGACATGCAGAGATAGTTCTGCTCGGTGGGTGAGTGTCGAGCTTTGGACCTAGGTTCGCTTTCTGGGTCTGTGCTGCAGGCAACAGCTTGTCCAACCCCTCTGAGCCTCAGGTTTCCCATCTCTGCGTTGGGGATGACAATACCCATCCGGCAAGGCTGTGCTAATGCGCTAAGTACAGTGCCTGACGCATAGTAGGTGCTCAATTAATCCCGTTTTCCTTCTCTGCTCTTACAAAGACTAGAATTTAGTGGGGGTGGGGAATACAGTTCTGAGAATTCACCAAGAAATTATTATTTCACCCCTGTTATATCCCCAAACTCCTTCCTTGCACCGATTCTCTCTGACCTTTGCCCTCCCAAATTTCTTTCTCTCTATACATCTTCAGGGACTTAGGCAGAGGAAACTTACGGCCCCCTTAACCCAAAACATTAATTACGAGAAAGCTCAGCAAATAGGATGAATCCCAAGAAGAGGTGGCAGGAAAAGAAGAGGCTTGCCCGTCCTAGGCCCCTCAACCATGATTGAGGGCAGAGCAAAGAGGCATTCTGAGAAAGAGACCAAGCCCAGAATAGTCCATGACCAGGGGCAAGAGGGTCGTGCCGGGCAGAAACCCAGACTCTGGGTTAGCAGGGCATTTTCGGGGAGAGGCAGAGATACAGGGAGGCCAGAGCCTGGAGGAGTAACCTACCTCAGAGATAGCTGGGAAATTGCTAGAGTCAGAAGAGGGGAGGCCAGAGCTAAATCTGGGTTGATTTGGAAACAGTCTGGTGATTGATTACTCAGAAAGTATCAGAGAGTGAGAAGTGGGAAATTCTACCTGTCTGGAGAATGAGCTCAGCATTCCAAGGGCTGGGGCCACTCTGCACAAGGCGGGGGAGGCAGCACGTGCCCAGGGAGCTGGCGGGGCCAGGGCTGTGCTCAAGAGGACACAGGCCAGTGTCACCACCGGGAATATACATGCACAAAGGGCGTAGCACGCATCACCAATAAAGCCCTCACTGTGTGCCCAGCCTAGGGTAAAGCCTTTGCCTGCGTTTCTCATTTAATGTTTGTCCACCTTGAAAGATGGCTCTTGTCCACAGCTAAGGTCAATAAACAGACCTCGGGCTTGCAGGCCAGGGCTGTTGGAAATCCCGTAGGGCGATGTGAGGCTTCTGTCCTCAAGGAGTTGTGGAGTCAGACAATCTGGGTTCAAATCCCAATTATGTTGTTTTCTAGCTGTGTGACCTTGGGCGAGTATCTGGATCTCCATGAACCCCGTTTCCTTATCTATAAGAAAGGGAGAATCTTGCCTGTCTCCCGGGACTAAATTGAGGCAATGCGTGTAAACGTCTCTCACTCTGCCTGGCACATAATGGAAATCTGTAAATGAGAAGTATGTCCCTCCCACCTTCCTCCTCTCCTTCCTCTGTGCGTTGCCACCAAGGAAGACAAGCCACTGATGCATTTTTAAGATCATGAACAAAAACTAAGTGTGTGACGAAAGGCGGGTAAGGGGTACAGGTACCCCAGGTTAGGGGAGGGGGCTCCCAACAGGTAGGCCGTCATTTTGAGCTTAAAGGTGCAGAGATTGCACAGTGATGGGGAGAAGCGCTTGGGCCGGTACAGTGGGGGCAGAACACTTGTGCATCTCATCATTTCAATGAGATAGACTCGCTTGGAGAGCTGATAGGACACAGATGTTGGTGGGACTGCAAACATGTCTGCCTTTCCTGACAAGATCCCTGGCTGGCTTCACTGATGTGCCTTGCCGTCCGGGTGATTAGCCTGTAAATAAAAAAGGTAGGTGTTCAAAATAACGGAATTGCCTCTGCTGTTTGAGCGACGTCAGAGGATTTTCAAGGGTTCCAAGAAGGGAGAAGCAGGATGCAGGCGTAATCCAGAACCACCAGCCCCAGTGGTCACTCCAAGGTCCTGAGTAGCTTCAAGTCAGCATTGGGTGGGTTCTCCTTCCCCAGAAGCTGTGCAGTAATAAAAATGAGAGCTATTGTTTATTGAGCAATCGCTGTGCAGGCACTGGGCCAGGCACTTGCATGTTTGCGACAACTCCCACTCTATGATTGGTACTGTTATTAACATAATTTTATGTTAAAACATTATGAGGAAACTGAGTCACAGAGGTTAGGCAACCTGAACAAGGTCACACTGTGGATCCAAGGTCAGTCTGACTTCAGAGCCCAAGTACTTAACCACAGAGGTAAAAAGTCTCAGATTCATGCACTCATCCGTCCGTCCATCCATCCATCCATCCATCCAACAAATACCATTGAGCACCACCCCATGGAGGTGTTGAATCCAAACCTAAGCCCAGAATAATGGACAGGCAAGCAGCGCAAACCGTCATGGAGATCGTGGTCTTATTCATGGGCATGCACTTGACCTTTAGCAAGTGCCAGGCTTAGGCCATACCAGGGACTGGGAGGCAGAGGTGAGGGACCTTGCAGCTGCCGTTGGCCTTTGGGGGCTCTGACCACTCATCATAGGAACTTCTTCTGTCTGCAGCATGTGGACACTGGAGGCCTCTGAACCAGGCGGACTCCTGGGGTGGAGAGACGGTGAATCTGGAGGCAAACAGGAAGGACAGAGGGATGGTCTCCACTCCCATTCCAGTGCCCTTGGAGCCACAGCAGAGGGCTTCCAGAGGTCACAGTACCACGCCCCTTGTAGCCAAACCCCCTTCTGGAACACTGTAAGACCAGCTTTCTCATTCTCTGCCTCTACCTCCCCGGTTGTCACCACCCCATCCAAAGGAAGGGCTGGGACGGAGAGAGGGGGCAGCTCTGCGATACTCGCCCGTTATAGATGAGGAGGCTGGGGGCGAGGCCGTCCTCTCGAGGACCCAAGTCCAGGTCAGGCCGCTGCTAAGGGGCGGCCCCAGTGCTTCCGATGGCAGATCGGTGCCCGGCAGCGTATTCCCAGGGGCCCCAGGGGCTCAGAAGGGTGACATGTGGTATCTTTCAGGAAACTGCATTCTCTCTGGGAATACAAGAATGACTCCCATGGGCCAGTTAGGGAACAATCTAACTATAAGTGCTGAGGCCGTCCCGGGTCCCAGGCTGGGGCCCCATGGGAGGAGCCGTACGTGGTCTGGAAAAGGAGAGAGGGTCTGTATTAGCTGCGCTTTCCAAGAGGACTTCCAGAAGAAAGAGGGTTCGAGAAGGACCTTGCTGGGGTGCAGGGGAGGTGGGTGGCACTCCCTGTGGGAAGGAGCTGGTGGGGGTGCCCAGGGCAGGGCAGCGCGGTAGGAAGTGGCACAGCCAAAGCGAGGCTTTGGATTCGGAGAGCCCCAGCTCCGTGATTTGGGGCACATTGCTTTGAGCTCTCTGATGGTCAGTTTCCTCATCTATGAGGCGGGAGGGAAAACCCCTCCCTCAGAAAGACCGGAGCAAGGAGTCAATGAGATAACGTATCAGGAGGAACCCCTAGCGTGGCCCTGGCCACTGTCCCATTGTTCTGTGCCTCCAGCACAGAGTGAGGGCTGGGCCTACGGCAGTGGCCATGACCCTCAAGGAGCCTGCAGTCCAGGGACAGTGCCAGGCTCCTGGTGACTTTGCACACCTTGTCACAGCTGCCCTGTGAGCCTGGAAAGAGGACGTGAGGCAGACGCGTGGGGAGGGTCTTCTCAACGAAGGGAGTGTGAGCTGAGTTCCAACGGGGGTGGTCAGCATGCACTTTGGGAAGGAAGGGGGCAGGTGTCCCAAGTAGCGGCCAGGGTTGGAGGAAGAAGGAGCTGGGATTTCTGGAGGAGCAGAGGAAGGCCAGCGTGGCTGGAGTTGGAAGCACCCATCAGGGATCAGCGGAAGCATGGTGGGCTTTGGCTGCCCTGTTAAGGACTTTGGTCTTTATCCTGAGAGGAATAGGAAGCCACAGGATAGTTAATGGCTGGATCAGATGTCCATTTTAAGAGGCTGTAGCTGTAGCGAGGGGCATGAATCAGACGAGGCCCCAGCACGTATGGACATATAGTTAGTTGGGGGCCTTGATGCAGAATTGGCCGTTCATGGTACACGCAAAGTACTATGGGGTGAGTCCTCACTGGGGAGGCCTCAGAGGGCCAGGGGGTCAGAACGGATCTCCTCCTTCACCCATCACTGCAAAGCCACCCAAGATAAAAGGAAAATCTCGGCTACTCCATGACCCATGGTGGTTTGAGGTGCAGCGTGGTCACTGGGGGGAGGGGGGAGAGCAGAAGTTGGGAGCCACACCTTCGGGGTGAGCCCTGGGGGGGGCAGTACCATCCACCTGCCACAGGCCCAAGGATACAGGGTCCCCCTCCTTGCCGGCCACCTGGCTATCGGAGTTCTGTAGAAGCAAGGCCACTTTCCCGGATTGTAATAATAGTTATTTCTATTACACCATGAGCATCTGACACATGGAGCGAGGAGCTATGAAGCCCCCCCAGTGGGTAACATAAAAGTGGGGGTGGGGGCCCCGGGGAGGCTGGGAGGCTGCCTCTCAGGCTGGGCTCTGCCATGTGCAGCCGGAGGAGGACGGGGAAGAAAGAGGCTTATTTCAGCACCCTGTTATTATGGCATCTTGTTTTCATAGTTTGTTCAACAGACCTCTCTCCCTCTCCCTCCTCCCCCCCTCGCCTCTTTCTTTTTCATCTTCCTCTCTCAGCAAATCCATTTAAATGCAATTCTATTCTTAAAGCGCCCCTCTCATGCATGTCTAATGAATGTCAGGGAAATGCTATTACAATGGGGCTGAGGAGGATCCGATAGGCAGTGTGTGTACAAGTCATTTGAAAGGAAGCCTGGGAGTGCTCTAGTTTTATTACAGCATAATTAGAAATAAAATCTTGTTGCAATAGGAGAATGAGAGATGTGTGCTAATCCTGGGGTAGAGAAGGATAGAGCTGTATTTGGAGAAAGGGATTCAGGGAGAGAGGAGACCAGCCACTGCTCCTCTAACCCCCTCCACCAAGACTCTCCTGCTGGTTTCCCCCCCCCCCCCCCCCAGCCCCTCCATCCTCACACCCCCTGTGAGCTCCAGGTCCCTGGGGCCACTCCAGAGACTGGAGTGCTGATGCCCTTCTAGGTCTCAGCTGCCCAAAGCAGTCAGTCTGCCAGGGGCCCAGGGAGCTGAGCCTGGTCCCTCCCTGGGAATCCACATCCTCCTGCTTGCTCAAGGGAGGTGATGGGAATGGTCAGCAGCGCCCCACCTGTGGAGGCCGAGGCCCAAGTCAAGTGGTGAGTGCCCCCTACCCCTGCCTCTATGAGAGCTATGCATTCCTTTATCCATTAACTCATTCAGTTATTCAATAACAACGGACTGATGCCCTCTTATGTGCCAGGCACTGCATTGGGTATATTCATTAACTCATTTAATTCTCATGGAAAATAGGTTCAGAGAGGTTCAATGGCTCACTCAGCACTTTCCAGCAAGGAAGGGAAACACGGTTCGAATCCCCACCCTTTTGAAACCAAATGGGGCCTTTTCTGCTTCACCGTGCTATCAACATCCTTGGTCCTCAAGAGACCGCAGGTTCCCATCCCTCCAGTGACCCCATCTCTTATAGGGGCCACAGGCAGAGATAAAGATAGGGGACCTGGCTAATCTCCCTTCCAGGGCAGAAATGAGGACTGTGGGGGTGGTGGCAGCCCGGCACGACCAGGCTAGGGTGACAATGGGGGTCAGGGGCTGCTGTATCCGTGTAGATGACTCTACATCTCAACCCCGGGTGTTGAGAACATACTGGCTCCTGGGCCCAGCACTCCCCAGAGCTCTGACTGAGATGGGGTTAAAAAGAGGAGAAACCCCCACGCTTGCCAGGCTAAGTGGAGAGAAATCATAGAATCATGAGGAAAGTGAGGCTTGGGAGGTCCCTTCCAGACCACATGGCTCCATCCCCTCGTTCATCATTTAGGGAAATGGGCCCCGGGGGAGGGGGGGCACAGCAACTTGTCAAAAGGCACCCAGCAAATTTGCAACCAGGTTTCTCATCTCCCCGCCTGGTGTTCTCAGCCCCACCAGGCCTGCCTCTGCATAAGCCTTTCCAGAAGAGAGATTCTCATAGACAACAGTTCTAGGTCATGGTACTCTTCCAGGCAAAATCGCAACCCTTCTTGGAAGACCATGGTTGGGTGGAGGTGTGAGGTGTGGAGAGAGGAGACCGCCTCGGCGATTCAAAGTCAGCCCAGCGCTAGAGCTAAGCCCGGCCCATGGCTTGATCTGGCCTAGGAAAATACAGCCCCTGGGGTCAGTTCTGGGACCCTGCAGCCTTGTGGGACAAACGGTCTGAGTCGCACCCCGTGAGAACAGGGTAAGGTCAGCATCACTCTACAGTTCTGTATCCCCTTTGACCACTCGCCCTCTCACTTATAGATGTAGTGGTGGAGACGGAAGGGCATAGGCCTGCTCACAAGGCCCCCTGGGAACACATGTGGTGTGTTGTGCCACCATCGGGAGCCCGGCCCACCCGCCAAGCCCCAGCCCAGCCTGGCATCACACTTTGAAGACAAACAGGAGGCCATGGTGCCTTCCCCAGCACCTGGGGGCCCTCGCGCCCTGAAGCAAGCAGGTCGACCTGCCCCCTGGCACATGGAGGTTATGGAATTGTGAGGCTCTCTGGCTTAGCTCCCCACTGCAGTCCTTGCTCCAGCATTTGCTCATGCTTCCCGCCGGCCAGAAGCAGGGCAAAGTTTCTGACTCTGCAGAACTTATACAGGCTTCGTAGCAGAAGTCCTACCTCCCATCCATCTAGTCTCCTCACAACCCAGATGCGTGCACACTGTCAGACTTCAGTTCCATTTGGAAAGGGAAAGACTAGCCGTATGACCCTCTATGATTCAGTCTCCTTGAGGGTCCCGTGCGGTGGTAGATCAGATTTGGGTGTTTGATAGGCAGTACAGGCGAGGCCCTACCTGGGATCAAAGGCCCATTCCCAGGGCCTGTTCCCTGCCCACACCATCCCTGCATGATGCCTCCCTCTGCTTCCGGCACCTGAGGCCCACTGAGGGGTCTTGGCTCGGTCTCTCTGCCCCCCTCATGCTCTCTGTGTCTACATCCACCTATGTGGTGTACCCGATGACCTTCAGGACCAGCTCATTTCTGTCCTCCTCTGCATTCCTGCCCTGAAGTCCTCACCCCAGTGTCTTCACACAGCAGGGCCCAGCTCCAGGATCTTAGTGCTGGAAGGGTCCTCAGGAAACAGCATGTCTGGATGAGGGGGGGTGTTAGTTTTCTAGGGCTTCCATTACAAAATGACCAGAGTGGCAGGTCTGGTTTCTCCTGAGCTCTCTCCTCTTGCAAATGGCTGCCCGGTCACTGTGATCTCACTGAGTCTTCCCTGTGTGTGCATACGTCCCTGGCGTCTCTTCTTCTTATAAGGACGCCAGTCCTAATGGATTCATGCCCCCACCCCTATGATCTCATTTAGCCTTAATTGCCTCTTTAAAGGCCCTGTCTCTCAATACAGTCACATTGGACATTAAGACTCCACATAGGAACTTTGTGGGGACACAATTCAGTCCATGGCAGGGAGGCTCTAGGACTTAGAGCCAGCCAGCACCCAGAGCTGGGACTTGAATCCAAATTCCTGACTCAAATGCCATGTGCTAGCCATTATGCTGCAAATCTCTCTTGGGGTCCTGGGTGGAGGGCTTACAATCCTGGGAGTCCAGAGTCCAAGGGGGAAGAGGAGGCAGAATGGGCCTTGGATTTCCCTGGGCAGTTACCCCCAGGGTCTCACCATCAGCAGGAACGACAGAAAGGAGTGCAAGGAAGATGCTCAGCAAGGTTGGCCCTAAATAGCGTTCTGCAGGCTACCCTGGTGCCGGACCCCCAGGCAGGGCTCATTCTACCCGCCAGAAGCCTCCACTACCCCCACCCACCCTGCCCCGCGGGGCACACAGCCTGGGAGGGAAGATCGGCCCTGCCTGTGGGTGAGTTGTCTTGTGCATCTCCGAGCTGCAGGCTGACCACATTGTTTCTGTAAATCTGTACTGGATGGAGCTGTAACTAGTAACTTGTATTGATCACAATTACTCTTGTAGAATTGGGATGCCCCTGGGGGCCGATAGAGGCACTTCAAGGCTTTGGCATCCTGAGGCTGCCCCGAAAAACAAACTTGCACTGTAACAGGCCAAGTTATCTCTTCTTTTCCAAGAGAGACCGAATGATTTTTCTGACCCCAGCCAAATCCTGGTCTCCATGCAAAGCTCTGTCCATTTCTTCCCACCTCTCTGTCCCCCACTCCATAGCCCTGTTGTGTCCTGCGACCTTTCTTGCAGGAGTGAGGGGTGTGGGCAGAGCAGAAGACCCGTCCCTCAGTTTCTGGTTTTCTTGCTCCAGGGACACCTCGGAGTCTAGGAGTCGAGAAGCATCGCTGGAGAAGCTTCTCTACGGCCGGGATTCTTTCTTTCAACACAATACGCACAGAAATACCTGGGTGCCTGTATGTGTCATAATCACACCTGCCCTGTGCGGTTACACACTTCATACTATGGTAGCAGCCTCTTGCTCCCTAGAGCGTAGAGTGCAGGACATGTCACGGCCCCTTTCACACTGTCACACGGACACTGCAGAAAATCCTGTGCGCTGAGCCAACCAGGGCTGTTAGGACCCCCAGTTAGGGGATGAGACAACAGAAGCCCAGAGAGTTTTTCCAAAAGCCACACAGTTGGTAGGAGGCAGGTCTCAAGCCTCCTGTTTCGGGCTGCAAGCATATACTTCCCCCAAGCTGCCAGCCCCTTCTCTGGCCCCCGCGACCTGGGCCGGAGCACGCGTGGCTGCACATGCGCTCTGTTCCCTCCCAGATGCACGCAGCCCCCTGCCCGTGCCCTGCCCATGGCCCCACCTTCCCGCCAACACACGGCACTTGCATGGCACGGGGGCCTCCCAGGGGACATGGCTCATCTGCTCTGTCAGTCAGTAACTCTGATGCCTCCTGGTGCCGGCCTCAGGGCCTCCCTCCCCTCCCTGCTCACCGCCCCCCACCCAAGCTGGCCCTGGCTAGGGAGAGGGACGCCGCCTCCAGGAGAAGCCAGGGGCCCGGCCACTGCCTGGAAGGGACGGACAAGTCCACCTCACCCGGAACGGGTTGGCCAGGGCGCCCTCCAGAATGCAGCACACGCTCTCCCAGCAGCTGGGCTTGGGGAGAGCAGCTTGGGATCAGTTCCGGAGACCCAGGTGGGAGTCCCGGCTCTTCCTCTCACTAGACGTGCGACTTGAACTGGTCCCCATCTGAGCCACAGTCTCCTCCTCTGTACACAAGAGCAGTAGGTACCTCCTGGGCTGGTGAGGGCACTTCACAGAGGGGACATATGTGGAAGTGTTGGGCACCTGGGGGTGTCTTTCTTGCTGAGTTTATAAAATGATTGAAGACACTTCACCAGCTGGGTCTGGATCTGTCTCCCAGTCCAGGCAGGCTCTACCCACCAGGGGTGTCCAAAAGGGACAAAGAGGGGAAGTGTATGGACACAAGTCTTCTTCCTCAAAGGCACCAACCATGGAAACCTGTAGCGGCGGACGGGTTGAGCTTGCCTGAAGGCAGGCAGAGATGCAGGCAGCTCAGTCCTCCTAGTCTGTCCACCGCGGGGCAGAGCACAGACTATGATGGCATGACTTAGTCTGGTCTCAGAGTTGGCGCCAGGACTCTAATGTGGTTCCGTCCTGGAGCCAGGGACCTCTGTTGTTAGGGGTCTCTCCTCCAGGTGAGGGTCTCATTTCCACTCCCGTCCGCTAAGGGAGAGGTAGGTCCTTGGTCAGGGAAGGACAGTGGAAGGCCAGCCTCAGGCATGCTGGAGAGGGGCTGTCCCTGTCCCTTCTTCTCCCTGGACCAGCTGCCCTGGGTCTCCATGTGCTTGAGTAGCTCCTGAGAAGGGTGAGGTCACTCCCTTGGGGGGCCGCCCCCTGAAGATGAATCAGCCATGGTTTATACTCCAGATCTCCCGGCCAGGTCATTCATTGTCTACTTCCCTTTTGTTCGCTCCACACCATCCTCCACACGTCCCAGCCTGGACTCAGCTGAGCTGGGGAGCCAAGACAAGCATTAAGCATTAGCTTAAAGGGGGGTGGGGGGACGGTGGGCCAAACCATTACAGTATGGCAGCAGGGGCTGGGGGGGGAGAGACCCCAGGGTGCAGGAGACCTCGGAACAGGGCTCCAGGCTGGAGAACCTGTTGTCTCTCTCCGCCCGAGGTGCCTCCGCTACTCCCAGGATTCCTCCGTTCGCTGCATGTACACTGAGCATCTTCTATGTGCCAGGCGTGTTCTGGAGCTGGGGTACTAAAATAACTCCTCGCTGTCAGCGAGAAACACCACGTGCTCTGAAGACAAACAGGCAGGGTAAGGAATTGGGCAGGGACGTGGAGCACAGTCTAATTTTGAGAGAGGGGTCAGGCAAGGCCTCTGAAACAAGATGGTGTCTGAGCAGAGAGACCTGAACGGGGCCGGGAGTGAGTTAAGGAGAAAGCATTTTGGGCTCAGAAGGAAGAACCACGGCGAAAGTCCGGGGGTGGAAAGGAGCAGACGTACGCTGGTTTTCAAACCACTGTAGGAGCTGAACTCCAAGGGGTCTTGCAGCTCTGCCATCCTTTAAGCTAAGAATTTATAAATTTGGGGGCACCTGGGTGACTCGGTTGGTGAAGTGTCCAACTCTTGATTTGGGCTCAGGTCATGATCTCAGGGTTAGTGGGATCGAGCCCTAAATCGGGCTCCCGCTGGTCATGGAGCCTGCGGGAGATTCTTTCTCTCCCTCTCCTCCTGCCCCTCCCCTTGTTCTTTCTCTCTCTCTCTCTCTCTCAGAAAAAAAGAATTTATGAATTTCTGGGAAGGAAGTGACCTTAAAGATGATCCAATTTCTTTCTCTTACTCAGTATTTAAATCCTCTATGCAATATCTCAGCCAAGTGTTTCTTCAGCCTCTACTTAAATACCCCGGGTGACAGGAAACTCACTACTTCCTGAAAACACTCATTCCAATTCTTGATAATCTTGAAATTTTTTTTTATTTTAATTGCAGTGGAGTCCACATAACATAAAATTTACCATCCTAATTATCTGTAAGGGTTAAGTTTTCATTTCAGTAACATTTCGGCTCAGTCTTAAGTTCAGAAATGTTTAAGTGTAGCTTTATCTCCGTACTCATGGAAAACTTCTTCCCAATTCCCCTTCCCCAGCCCCGGACACCCACCATTCCACTTTCTGTCTCTATGAAGCTGACTACTCTAGGTTCCTCATATCAGTGGAATCAGACAGTATTTGTCTTTTTGTGACTGCCTTATGTCCCTGAGCATAATGTCCTCAGGGTTCATCCATGTTGTCGCCTGTGTCAGAATTCTCTTCCCTTTGAAGGCTAAGCAGTATTCCACTGTGTGTCTAGACCGCCTCTTCTATGTCCACCCATCTATCAGTGGACACTTGGGTTGTTTCCGCCTTTGACTCGTGTGAATAATGCTATGAACAGGAGAACCTGTTACCTTCTTAAGACCCGGCTTTTAATTCTTCCGGGTACACACCCAGAAGTGGAATTGCTGGGTCACGTAGTAATTCTGTTTTTATGATTTCAAGGAGCCACCAAAAATTAGAGCTGGTATCTGACTTTTCTGAGTTGCCGTTTCTTCATGAGCAAAATGCCGATAAAACTACCTTAGAGTTTCGGGACGTTTCATTCATTCATTCTAGAAATATTTATTTCTAGAGCACCTACTTTGCAATCAGCACTCTGCTTCCATGCTGAGTGAAATGAGAAGCTATCGGAGGGCTTTGAGCAAAAGAGCCACAGAATCTGACTTTGGTTTTAAAGCATCACTCAGGCTGCATGTTGGGAACAGATGGAGGAGGGGCAGGGGCCGAAGCAGGGAGCCCAGCAGGCGGTTGCTGTCTCTGCTGTATTCAGTCATTTCTGTTCCCTTGCTCTAAGGCTTGGAGTGGGATCTGTGCAGCCCGTACCTTCCTGCAAGCCCTCAAGCTCCTTCCTCCTCCTCTGCCCAGCACCCTCTCCCCACCAAACGGACCCTCCCGCCTGCCTCTGAGAGCAGAGACAGGCCCAGCCTCTGCAGAGGGCAGATCCTCCCCATCCTTGCAGCCCTCTGGAGCCACCAGGACCCCTGAGATCTCTCGTGTTCCTCTCTCCTTGGCTCATGTGACTCTGGGGAGTCTCTGAGGCCCAGCTCTTTGAAGTTTTAGAAAAAGACCAAGAAGATGCTGTTGGCTCACCTAGCCCCTATGTGCAGGGCCTCCGAATTGCTGAGGAGGGTCCCCTTTCTTTATTGCCAAGCTCCTGAGGAGGAAGGAAGGGGAGAATTTGCAGGAAGCCCGGCCACAGGGACTGAGCGCCCCTCATCTCCTTGAGGTGGGGCCACTTGGGCTGAGGGTTACCGAGCACCGCTAGTGTGCCGAAGACTCTCACAAGCTGCATTTCATCTGACTCTCCCAACAGCCCTGTGACGTAAGGTCTATTTATTATCTCTGTTTTCCTGAAGGAGAAACAGGACTCAGAAGTTGGGGCACCATGATAGAGACATCAGTTGTCAGAGGGAAAGGGCCTTATGAGTTTCTCTCACCCAGAGGCTCTCTGCCCTGGCTGCACATTATGTGACCTGAAAAGCTTTTTTTAAAAATACCAATTTCCAGGCTACACCCCCAGAGATTCTGAGTTTAATTTTAAAAGCTGCTTGGATGATTCTAATGTACAAGCAGGGTGGGAAACACACACCTAATCCACCTCCTCCCTCTTTTTGCAGAAGGGACAACTGAGGGCCTGGGAGAATACTGGACTCCCCTACGGTCACCCCGTGTCAGTTTCCTGATGGCTTAACGCAGCAGAGATTTACCATGTCATAGTTCTGGAGGCCAAAAACCCCAAATCAGGGTGTGGGCAGGGCGTGCTCCCTGTCCAGGCTCTAGAGGAGGATCTTCCCGGCCTCTTGGTAGCTTCTGGGGTGGCTGGCAATCCCTGCATTTGTTGCTTTATAGATGCATCACCCCAATCTCTTCCTCTGTCTTCACATGGCCTTCACCCTGTATTCATGTGCCTGTGTCCAAATCTCCCCGTTCTCAGAAGAACATAGTCATACTGGATTTAGAGCCCACACTAATGCAGTATGACCACATCTGAACTTGATTATGTTTGCAAAGATCTTGTTTCCAATAAGGTCCCATTCACGAGCTCTGGGTGGGCATTCATTCTGGGGGATACTGTTCAACTCGGTACACAGCCCATCATTAGTGGCAACACCAGGACTCCAATCCAGCCTCCAAAATCCAGTCCTGGGCTTGGCCCCTCTTTATCTGCCTCTTCTCACTAATGGCCTCTCTCCAATCCCCTCCCCACCCTTCAGCAGCCCCCAAGCTAGCACCTTTCCTGGGGGAAGGACATTGTCTTCTAACTGTGGAATCCCAAAGGGCAGAGACCAGGTCCAAGACCTCTCCATGGAGCCCAGTCCGGGACCCAGGGATGCTCCACAAAGCCAAGCTGATAAATCAAGCCAAGCTGAATTGATGAGTGCTCCTTTATAAGGTAGTGAGGACCCCACTGACAGAAGCAACCAAGCAGAGGCTGGCTGACCCTATGTCCCTATGAGAGGGGCTGCCATTCGAGGAGAGTCAGTCTAGCACAGAGCTTTGGAAGAGCATGGGAAGTGGACTGATGGTCTGGACTACACCATTTACTAGCTGTGTGACTATGGGTGGGTTATGTAACATCTCTGTGCTTTGCTTAGTAAAAACAGTAGTATCCATTTCAAAGGGGTCTGGGGATTGCCTAAGATAATGTTTATAAAATCCTTGCCCTGACATATAATAGGTGTTCAATAAATATTTAGCTTACAAAAAAGGAGAGGCCTGCTCCAGATCACCAGGAAGACGGACCGTAAAGCAGGGTGGAGAATTTGTATTAATAGGAAAAAGGAAAAAGGAACCACACACAGCGCTTCTCTGGTCACAGGCGAGTTCACAGACGATGCTGCAGCCTTTGGCAGGTGACAGTCAAGCAGCGTCAAAGCAGTCCACATTTAAACACAGTTCCGTGTCCCAGCCTTAGAGCCTAAGGGAAAGCAGCGACCCTCCAGCGTATACCCGCAGGGGACACTACTAACATTTGGGATGGGACAGTATTTATGACCCAAGACATCCAGCACTCCTGGCCCCTGGCCACCTCAGGCTGTTAGTACCTCCCAGGCTTGGTGTCGACCAACGTGATCCCAGACACACATTTCCAAACGGCCTCAGGATGGGGGCTGGACGGAGGTCACGGCTGCCACTCTGTCCTTCCTCCAGCTGGCCTCAGCCTACCCCGCGAAGAAGGAACCAGGATAAGGGAGAGCTGCTCCTCTACCCATTTCAGGGATGGCTGGTCCCACTTGGGGGTGGAGTAGGGGCTGCCCGACTGCCAGGCCACCCCATCAGAGCCAGCCTTGGAGGTCAGCTGTTCTGTGGAGCCCTGGCCCGTCCAAGCGCCCCCCCCCCAGCTGGTCGTGCCCCACACACACACCGTACGCCGCTCATTCCACCGGCCTCTTGCTATTCCCTTCCCCAGCAGGGCCCATCATCTGATTCTCATCAAACATGCACAACTGATGTTGCACACGTCCCCCCCAGGGGGGATTAACATAATACCCCTGATTTCTCCTTCTCCTTCCTCTCTCTCTCTCTCTCTCTCTCTCTCTCTCTCTCTCTCTCTCTCGTGCGCGCTGTGTCTCCCCCCGGCTGCGGCCAGCCTTTGTTTCAGGAGCAGCAATATACTGTGTCTGGAAATGTTACTGCAATTAAATATGCACAAGAAGGGGGGAAGCGAGGGGGGAAATGAGGACAATGAAGGATGTGAAACATCAGATGCAGCAGCTGCTTGTTGCTATAGAAACCCCAGCTCCCCACCACCATCCCTGCAGCACCCCTTCTCAGCTTAAAATTCCAGTAGGACCAAGTGCACCGTCGTCCGGGGGTGCTGGGGGCTGCAGGATCACAGCGTCCAAGCTGCTGGCGCTGGAGCACCTGTAGGCTGCCGAGGTGGATTTGGGGGTCTCTCCTGTTTCTCCCCCCCCCCCCACTGATTGGCAGTAACACCCTCCAGTAGTTCTGCATTCCAGTCCCAGTTACATAATAAATCACGGGAGAGCTTCCGCATTTGACTTTGGGATGTCACAACATGGAGACAAAACGGCACATTCAGAGTCTGGTGGGGAAGCCAGGCTTTCTCTGCGCTTCCCCCCCGGGTCCTCTCCGACGTCTGGCAGCAGGGCTGGGCTTCCTCCTGCTTCCTTCAGCACTGAGTGGGGGTCTGCAAGGTGCGGTCTGGGCGCTGGAGGGGGTGTGGCTGGGGTCCAGAGGTGTGGCTGGGGTCCAGAGGATTGGCAGGCTGCCAGATGAATGAGTGTTCTTCAGGGGAGGGCGGGGTGTCCCAGTGATATGCTGCTCAGCGGGGAACCATGCGCCGTCCCAGACCTAGTCCCACACAGCCTGGTGTCCAAACATAGAGAGACAGCAAGTGACCAGACCAGGCCTTAGTTGAGTGTGAGCGGGAGGCAGGGCGTAATGGGGCTGCCTCCCACTCCAACCACATTTCCTGTAAAAAGCGAACCGTCTTGGGTGGGGGGTTAGTAGTCGCGCTCTATCCTGTGCTGGTCACATAAGGCTGATTGTTAGGTCCCCACCACTTGGGAAAGTGCTGCCACCCAGTAGGTCTAGTCCTATACAAAGGTGGATGGGAGGGAGGGAGGGAGGGGAAATTCAGAGATTTGTAGATAAACCAACGTTTGTTAAGAAACAAGAGACCAGGGCGCCTGGGTGGCTCAGATGGTTAAGCGACTGCCTTCGGCTCAGGTCATGATCCCCAGGGTCCTGGGATCAAGTCCCACATCCCCGCTTCTCCCTCTCCCTCTGCCTGCCACTCCCCCTGCTTGTGCGCTCTCTCTCTGTCAAATGAATAAATAAAATCTTAAAAAAAAAAAAAAAGAAACAAGAGACCATCCATGTTGAAGAAATTATTTGTGACCATATTAAATAAATACTAAAGAATAAAATTCTAGACTGCTTAGCCTGACGGAAAGTCGAAGGGCCTGACAACTTCTTCCACTTGGTGAGGGAGTGTGTCAGTGAAGCCAGTTCGGGCTAGTTCCGTAGGGCTCCAGGGAGTAGAACCAGGACCCATGGAGGGAGCCACCAGGAGACCAGTTGTGACCAAGGAAAATCTCTCTAAAAGTCAGAGCTATCCGCTTTGGAGTGGGCCACTGGATGAGGTAGTGAGTTCCCCAAACCCACAGATATTCAAAGGAAGGCTGGAGAACCTTTGTCAACGATGTGGTCAGGCACATTCAGCTTTTCAACCCTACAATTCTACAGCATTCCTTGACGCGAAGTGTCATTTGGGGAGATCACAGCCCCCTGGTGCTGAGGCTTGTGCTGGGGGCAGTGGGACACCACAGGATGTTTCTAATAGGAGAGTGAGCCAGTGTCAGAGCTCTTGTCATTGGTTGAGGGGGGTCATCAGCCCCCAGGTGGGATCTCAGTCTGACTCTACAGCCTGCCATCGTTCTGTAAAACTCTTCTAAAAGGATTTGCAGGGCATGGGGCCACGCAAAAGGTTTCCTTATGAGAGCCTGGCATTCTGATGTTAGCAGGTCCCTCCAGTGGAGTCAGCATTACCCTCTCTCGTACAGCTCCTTTTTTCAAGTTACTGTCACCGTCTTGATTCTAGGGCCCACTCCTGGTGGAAATGGCAGCCTGGGGTCTTCTATACCTGCCGGGGGAAGCAGCCTAGTCCCCAGAGAGCACGCAGAGGGACCCAAAGTTAGCATCTCAATCTCAGTCTGGCTGGGTCTTGGGTGGGAGGGCACTGCCTTGGGATTACGACGTCTGAAGCTGAATGCAAGCCCCGCCCCAACGGGCAAGTCCATATTCTCCCTTTTTAGGATCAGTCCTGACTAGGCTCAAGTTCAGGGTTTGCCTTAGGACCTTGTACAAGGAAATCCACTCTGCCTGTAAGTGGAGTCACGTGTCATAATCTGCAAAATGGGTGTCCTGTTCCCGGTCCTTCTGGCTTCCCTGCCGAGTCCTGACAGTAAGACCATAGAGGGGCAAGGAGAAGTAAAGCGCAATGTCTGCACCTTTGCCTTGCACAGAATGAGCATTCAAGAACTGTGTGTTGAATTAGTATTGTGTGTCTGCCTCTCCGTGTCCCCACTACTAGTATAGCTTAGCCTCAGCAACTGTTGGTTGAGTGAATATATGATTAAAACTAAGAGAAAATGATTTAGGCTTGTATTTGGCTCCATACATAGGGAGAGCTGGGAGCCAGAAGGCCTGAGTTCTGGTCTGCTTACTGGTCGTGTGACCTGACGATGGAGAGGACACTTCAGATGGCTGTAAGAACAAATGAGCGTGGGATGTGAAAGAACTTCGCAAGCTCTCGCCCAGTAGGAAGGATGAGGACTGATACTTACTAAGTGAGCACTTGTTGTGCGCCACTTTATTATTATTTTCAGTCCTTACGTCCACGCTGTGATGTATTATTTGCACCCCATTGTATAGGTAAGGCTCAGAGAAGTTAAGTAACTTTCCCAAGGTCACACAGCTACTAAGTGGACAAGTCAGTTTGGAACCCAGATCTCGGTCTGACTCTACAGCCTGCCATCGTTCTGTAAAACTCAGAAGCTGCTACACTTCAAGGAGTAACAGTTCTGGGAGAAAAGCCGGCTGCCGGCCTGACTTGCTTCTGGTGGTGTGCCCAGCCAGGGGAGTAATGGAGTATGTCTTGATTGTGTCTCCAGAAAACAGGTTTTTTATCACTCACCACGGCGGGCTGTACATCTCTGACGTGCAGAAGGAGGATGCCCTCTCCACCTACCGCTGCATCACCAAGCACAAGTATAGTGGGGAGACCCGGCAGAGCAATGGGGCCCGCCTCTCCGTAACAGGTAGGCGACAGGGCCGCAGAGGGCACTAGCCCACCCCTGGGATGGGCGTGTCCCGCGCCATGGATCCGGGAGACTGCTGTGTACCTAGGCCACTGGGGGGACTCAGAGAAGGAGATTAAAAAAGAGAAATACAGGGCCCAGCGGGGCAGAACACGTCCATTTTGGTTTGGAGTGCCCTTCATATAAGGACCTCAGAGTCTGCACCTAAGGAAGCTAACTCTCCTGAAGAAGTGATAATGGGGGTTAATGCAATCCATCCTCTCTTTCCCTTTTTTGCCTTTGCTGCCGGGAAGCTCATAAATAAAACCTGATGTTCAAACATAGTAACAATGAGGTTAGATTAGATTAGATATGGGACAGTTTTGTTTTTTCATGTCTCTAAGTATTTTTCAAGATTCGATTTGACCTATTGATGAGCGCATGTTGTTTCTTCTGTTGTAGTTTGAGAGTAGGCAGGATATAATCTATAAACAACAATATTTATAAATTAAATAAAAGATTCTTAATGTGTAGTGATTATCACTTTTTAGGAGGGATGGAAGCTAATGTTTATTGAATCCCCTACGTTTCAGATTTCACTTATCTGTTAAGCACCATGATAGCCTTGTGAGGTGCTTACTGTTCCGTTTTACAGACTAGAAAACCAGTCTTAGGGAGGCCAGGCAACTCGCCCCCACTGTTTAACCAGTGGGAGGCAAAGCCAGGACATACCCTCTGCAACCAGCATACCACCCCCCTCCCCATGGAAGGGGTCATTTGAACAGCCCCCACATGCCCCAGTCACAGAGTAGAGAAGGACACAGGGGACTCCTCAAGGAATAGTGCCTTTCTGGAAACAGTGCTTTTTCAAACTCTTGACAGCAATCCACAGATAGACATCTTTATCATAACCTGTGCAAGGCACACTGGTCGTTCCTACCACATGCATTTAAATGCACTCTGATATTTCCTATTCTATTCTATCCAATTTTGATTTATCCAAATGCTGGTCGCAACTCGCCAAATGGATTTCACAAATTCCTAACAGTTTGTGACCTACAATTTTAAAATCTCTGCTGTTGAGGAGGTGGGATTGGAGTGGCTTGTGGAAGGAGGGTGAACTGGTAACATGGTGGTTTTGGAGACTAGACTCACCCAATCGCACAACCTCTCTGGGCCTCTGGAAAAGTAGCTCGACTAGATGACCGCTCTGATTCTGTCTAACTCCGGCCTTCTGGGGGTTGGTGAGGACTACCCTGACCCTCAGACTAACCCTATCCCAGATGCTCTCTCATTTGCCCGGCACATTTGAAGAGCAGGAGCAGGAGGGCAAGGACAGGGCTCTCTGATTCTCCTTTGTGTCCCCAGAACCAGGCCCTGTGCCTGACACATAGTAGGTGCTAAGTAAATATTTGTAGACTTAACCAATGCCAAGGGAAACTGTCCTGGTGGCCGCAGTAAGGGCCCCTTCCTTTGTAGCTAGACTTTGGAATCTGCAGCCCAATTCCCAAATGTGTAGGAGTGGTTCCCTTCCAAAGCATGGGGACTGGTTTGCATGCTGTTTTGCATCTCATCTGCATGCTTCTCATAAAACAGGGGAACAGTGCAAAAACCCCCCTCCTGCAGGCCTGCTTCTTTCTCCCACACAAATATTTAGCCCCCTCATCCTGCCAATCTCACCTCCACTTTTGTGGGGCGAATAGGCGGGTGTCTCTCAAAAAAGACATGCTTTAAACTGGAGGCTATGCCAACCATTCTCCCTCTGGTCTCCATTCCCCACCAGCTGTGAGGAGAAGGGGGGGAGGCTAGGCAGAGTGTGAGAGATGCCACCAGAGATAAAGCCCAAACAGAGAGACAGAGACAGAGGCAGAGGGGAGGACCAGAGTGAACGGGAGCCGAAAGGAGCAGGAGGGACCTGGAGGGAAGGGAACACAGGGAGCCAAGGGGAAGGGGCCCCGCTGGTGACACGGCCCTGATGTGATGTGATGTGACAAGACCATCTGCAAGCTGCTTGTCTCGGCAAAAATGCAAGTGATACTGGAGCAAGGCAGTGCAGAGGGGGCGCGAGGGGGACACGTCGGGGAGCTCAGCCCCACACACTGCACATCCACTCCAGCTTGAGGTGGGCGGGGGGGTGGGCGTTGCTCAGTCAGTCCTGAACAGGAGAGGCTGGCCGTGGTTTCCGCTGAGAAGGTGCACTCTCTCTCTTGTGGCCGGCACCCCCGAGGGCTCCCAGGCTGGCGGCTGGGAAGGGTGGCCCGAAGCTCTGGGCCAGCAGATGGAAAGATGGTAGCTGGGGACCCCCTGCCAAGCCACCCCTACCTGGTGGCTGAGGTGTCCGCACACCCTGAAGGATGGCTGCCCCTGATGCCCCAGGCCCAAAGGCAAAAGGAACGAGCAAAAGGATCCACGTGGCAGTGTGTCCTTGATGGTCATCTGGTGAGGGCAGCAACCACACCTGTGGGTTCTTCAGTCCTCACAGAGGGTTTGAGAGAGGAAGATGGGCACAGGAGGTGTGGTGGGTAAAGGACCCTGAATCCAGCCAAAGGTGCAGGCTTAGCCTCACCCCTCACTAGCTGTGCAAGGTAGCAGAGAATAAGGAGTGTCTCAAACCTCAGCTTCCTCATCTGTAAAATGGGAGTGACAAAACATAACCCCCTCCCCAGGGTCATTGGGAGCAATAGGTACCAGCTGGAGAAGCTCAGCACAGCATCTGCCATGTAGGAAGCGCCCAGGAGCTGCTGCTGTGTTGTGGTGGTGGCTGTCTTGTTGATCTGTTGTTGCTGCATTATTGTTTCTATTCTCTTCCAAAGAGCGTCTGTTGGGGGTGGGGGGAGGAGAGCAACTCGCATCTTTCTGCATTGTCCAAGGTGAAGGAGGCAGCTGCAAGAATAGCCTGAGCTCCCTAAAATCCAACCCCCCAAACAGCCCTTCTGTGCATGTAGGTGCCTTGTAGAGTTTACCAAGAGCTTCCATTAACCCCATGGAACAGGCATTACCATCTGCATTTATAAAGACAAGACCAGTGACCAGAGAGGCTGGCAGACTAGTCCAGGGTTCCCCAGCTGGTGGGGGGCTAAGCCACGTGCAGAAGCCGTGTTCAGGGCACCTTTCCAGGGCAGCACAGCTCCTCAGACTCGGGGAGGTCCCAGCAGCCTCCCCAGGGCGCCCTGGACGCCCCCAGACATTTCTCGGGGCTCCGCCGTCTGGCTCCCCCAGCCCCGTGCCAGCCCCGGCAGCGCCCGATTCCCCCCGGGCTGTCACCGTACACACCACAGCATTTTACTTCTGCTCTGGAGTAATGAAAGAGGCTTCTTTCCCTCAGAATTTAATTTCACGCCTGAGACTCGGTGATTAATTCCCTCCCCCTGCCCCTTCCTCCACCGCCCCGTCGGCCCCTCCGCTTGTAAATTCTGCGGTGTGCCACAGAATTTGTGTATTTTGCATCAATTAAGTGTCACATTGAGTAATTCTTCCCTGGCACCGGGCTTGTTTATCCCAACCATCCCCTGCGTGGGGAAGAGTCCGCAGAAGCTGGTGGGGAGGGAGGGCAGGTGCACATCTGCATCACGATTTCACGCAGTCAAGCCCTTGGATGTACAATTTGCCATTGTTGCCTGCGACATCCTTATGGGATGTGGAGGCAGCACTACCCCCCTCAACCCCGCGGATGAACCTCAGGCTCTGAGACATGATGAGACTCACCCAAGGTCACATGGTTTCCCTGTGACCCAGCTGGACCAGCACCTGGCTCTCCTGATTCTCAGCCCAGCCTCCTTCTGAAGAGCAGCAGAATGTGGGGAGGGAGTAGAGAGTCTTCTAGAAAGTCTCTACCCGCTCCCCTCCCCCCCAGAGAATTCCTCGGCCAGCCCTTCTCCAAGGGACATGAGCTAAGGACAGGGGAAATTTACCATTAGTCAAGGAGGGTCCAGAGGGGGCGTCTGCCGCTCCCACCATTCACTCTTGAGCAGATCTCAGTATTAGATTATTCCATCTCAGGCCCCGTTTACTGAACAAGGGTGGGCAAGACCTGGTTTGTGATCTTGGCTCTGCAGTGCAATCCTGGGCAGGTCACTGCACCTCTCTGGTCTCAGGGTCCTCCTATGTCTGTGGCCTCCAAGACCTCTAAGCCAGCTCTACGAGTCCAGGAGCCTATAAAATCCTGCAATGTGGAAAGTCAGACCTCTGGCCCACCCTATGCCAGAGTGCCCCCATTCAGCCTTTCGCAGACATCAGTGGTTCAGCAGCCCCAGGCCTGCTCTGTGCGGGCACGGGAGATCCAGCAATGGCGCGACCCTGTCTCAAGATGCTGGCAGGCTTCTGGGGAAGACAGATCCATGGCCTGGTGCTAACCGCTGTTGAAAAGGGCTCTGGGGGAGGAGCGCCTGGGTGGCTCACAACAGTGGTGGCCCCTGGGGAAGGAAACGAGGTGGCTGAGAGCAGGGATGAGGGAGACCCCCCCTTCACACTGACATCTTCTAGACTCTCTGAAGTTTTGCCATGTGCATATATTACACTTTAACTTTTTCATTAAAAAGAAAAGGTTGTTTGAAAATAAAATGGAAGAAAAAGAAAACTCTATGGGTATCTAATGAGAGGGGCCTGGGGGCCCCATCCGGAAGGGGTGACGTTTAAGCTGGTTAGTGAAAGATGAAGAGGTGTTGGCCGAGCGGAGCGGGCTCCTGGGCACCCAGGGAGGGGAGAACACTCAGTGTTCCACAAGTGGGGAACCACTGCCCGGACCGGGGTGGGGGCAGGGCGGGAGGGGGCCGGCGAGGCCGGGGACCTGGCTGGGCCCAGACCCTATCTCCTAGCAGCCTAACTGGGGAGAAGTGGGGGTTGTATCATGTAGGCAGAGGAAAGCCTGGGCAACTGGTACAGCAGGAGGAGGTCCCCAAGGCAGAAAACTCAGGGAGGCCCTTGAGGCTAAGAACTAGGCTGAGAGTAGCCAGAGCACCGCTCAGAAGCGTCAGGGCCGTCACACAGAATCCCACCAGCCCGGCACCTGGGTCTTCCGCAGGTCAGGGTCACGGGGACTGCAGGCACCGCTTTCTCTTGCTTGGGAGCGTAAAATAGAGAATTGTTCGGGATGGCAGGTGTGGTTTGCAGAAGGCTTAACTTCTGAATCCTTCTGGGCGCAGATGGAAACACACAGCCCTCTCTGAGTTCACCAGGATCGCAGGTAGGAGGAGACAGTACAGGACGGTGGGTTCCCCGATCCTGAGGGGCACCCCCAGGCCAGTCTGAGGCCCAGAATCGCAGACTCAAGAAGTCGTGACTCTCATGTCACAGGGTGTCCCTGCTCCTGAGTCTGGGCCAGACTCCAGGCACCGTGTCTGTGAAGGGAGCTCTCACACACTCTCTCCCTCTCTGCTCCTCTCTCTGTTTCCCTTGTTGCATCTGCATCTGTCTGTCTGCCCACGCTATAGCCTCCTCCCACCTCTCCCAAGACCCTGCTTCGCGGTCATGGCTCTCGGGGCCTCTATCTGGCCTGAGTAGGAGAGTTTGGGCCAGAGTCTGGGGCCCAGGGGACACCACGAGCCATCCCACACTGGGCTTCGTTCATGCTGGGCACCCATGGGCAGCAGGTGCCTGTTCTCATGATTGCCTCCCCCCCCGCCCCCCCCCCCGCCCCTTCATCCCGCTCGGGCTGGCCAGAGCCACTGATGCTCTCTGCCTTCCAGACCCTGCCGAGTCGATCCCCACCATCCTGGATGGCTTCCACTCCCAGGAAGTGTGGGCGGGCCACACCGTGGAGCTGCCCTGCACCGCCTCCGGCTACCCCATCCCTGCCATCCGTTGGCTCAAGGACGGCCGGCCCCTCCCGGCCGACAGCCGCTGGACCAAGCGCGTCACGGGGCTGACCATCAGTGACCTGCGGACGGAGGACAGCGGCACCTACATTTGTGAGGTCACCAACACCTTCGGCTCCGCAGAGGCCACGGGTACCCTCACAGTCATCGGTGAGTGGGGAGCCCCTCTGCCAGGCCTAGGAAGCTTTGGGAGCACCACGGTGTGACCTCTTCTGTAAAATGGGATAACGATCCCAGGCCTTCCTACCTCCTGAGGTCACGAAGGTCAGAAGGGACCACGAGGGTGACAGTGACGGTGACGCGCTCACAGGGCTTCCTGGCTTGTTGAGAGGGAGGAGTGTCTGCACTAAAGGAAACAGTACTGATGTTAATCCAGTAGAGAGGACATACTGTATCCCATCAGAGGCGATATTCAGAATATTTCACAATAATTGATAGGGGCACTGATCAATCAGATCAGACTTGGGCATAAATGACAAGGAAGCCTTTCCAGGATCTGCCAGCTGGGTATCAGCACTGATCCTGCCTGTTCCTCCCTGACCCCGGCGTCCTGGGGCTCCAGGGGTCCAGCGAGCCCGTGTGGAGTGAGGGGCCTTCTCAGACGCTCCTGCTGCTGAACCCCCAGGGCAGAGGGAGGGCACTGACAGCAGTGGGGCTGGGATTTGGAGACCCGTGGGGAATCCCACTCCTGTAGAGTAGCTACATAGCCTGAGGCCCCATTGAATGTCGTACCGAATGGCATCTTAAGGGTCACTGAACCTGGGCGGTGAGAGGAGGCTGTCCAGCGGTGATTCAACCCCCCTGCTGCAGAGAAGTTCCCTCCACAATAACAATTGACCAAAGCAGCCCTCCTCCCCCCTCTCCTCCTGTCTCAAGAGCATAGAGCTACAGGTCTGCAGACCCTCCATGTTCTCCCAGCTCAGCTGGCCTCCTGGGCCTGTGGTCTTGTCCCCCATGGCCCAGATGTGAGTCTCCTCCCCATGGTCAAGGGCATCTTGACAGTTGGGGTGAATTTATCTGCAGTGCTGGGCAGAAGTCCTCCCCATGTGAACACATGTGAAGCTGGAAGAGTGGAAAGAGCCCCCAAAACCACTCTGGGAGTGACAGTGCATGATACAGTTGCTTAGGTTAAAATGCTGAGAGCCCAGGGGATGGGGGCTCCTCACAGACTAATAAGGCCCAGCCGGCAGGGCAAGCAGGTGGAAGGACCAGCACTGATATCCCCCTCGTTGCTCTAAGTACCGTCCCCAATCATTCAGTCGGGTATGCCTTCTCCCCTCCCCCCAGCCCCCGCTGCACACACATTACACACACACACACACACACACACACACTCTCTGTCTCTCTCATCCCACACTTACATACACACACACACACATGCTGTCTCAGGGCTCGGGTCAGGAGGGCGGCACACCCCTGAATCCTTGGAAAATTAGCAAACCTGACTCTGGGTAATTTGGTGTCCATAGCCCCTGCCTCAGTACATACGGGCAGATACAACACACACACGCAGATGTGTTGAAAGGTCACATGCCCACTTCTCCATACACACATGCACACACGTATAGTGCCCATACACACAGATACACACATTCCTCCACCTTAACATGCTCACATTCAGGCACACACACACGGACCACAAGTAACCAACCGCCCATGGCGCGTGCACACCCCCACTGCCCCGTAGGCGTAGATACACCTGATGCCCCTCTGACCCTCAGCTCTGCACCTTCCCCCCACACTGGCTTTGGCTGGACAACCAGGTTCAAGGGGAAGTGACATAGCTTTTCTCTGCCTTCCACTCTCTCTGCCAGCCCCTCTCTGCCAGGTGCACAGAGAGGAAACCATGATTTTCACATACACCCCCGTTCTGCCACCAAGCCTCCTGCCCAAGGTCACCAAGTCGTGCGGGGCAGCAAGGTGAGAACGGATAGCTGGCAGAGCCCTGGGAGCCTCGGTGGGTGACTGGGACAAAGCAGGATGACACCTGCCTCATTGTGCACTGACATTTCCTGGGCAGGGACTCTGGGAGAGCACGGGGGAGCCCGGCATGCGCAGACTCCTGCGTGCTTTGACTATGCCCCACCCAGCCAGGCTGCCAGCCCCCCTCCTCCGGGCGACCTCGCTGGGGTCCTAGGCGCCTGCAGGCCTCAGCCTCCTCTAGAGAATCCCAAGCCCATGGAGATCTGGGGAGAGAGGTGGCCAGCCCGCCCAACGCCGAGTTGTTGGGCACCATGGAAGTTCTGAGCAGGGCAGCGGCTAGCTACAGCATGGAGGGAGGATGGTACCGCCTGGGTCCAGGCTGAGGGCTGAGGGCCTGCAGCAGGGCAGGGGAGGTGGGGATGAAGAGCAGAGTCACCTGGTGCATATAAAGGCAGTCAGAGCGGCAGAAGATAGCAACTGGTTATCTCTATGGGCATGAGAGACGGGTGGCGGGGCCAGGGGTCCCTCCCTGTTTTCCGGGGTGGGGGACAGGGACGGTGATGAGCCAGCCGAGCTCCTGTCCTCCTTCTGAGCTGAAGGGAGCTCCCCAGGCCCACCAGGCAAGGGCCACCCGTCAAGAAAGTGTAGGCCGGGGGCGCCTGGGTGGCTCAGTCGTTAAGCGTCTGCCTTCTGCTCAGGTCTGGTCCCAGGGTCCTGGGATCTAGCCCCGCGTCGGGCTCCCTGCTCGGCGGGAAGCCTGCTTCTTCTCCCACAACCTCCTGCTTGTGTTCCCTCTCTCGCTGCGTCTCTCTGTCAAATAAATAAAATCTTTAAAAAAAAGAAAAAAGTGTAGGCCATCCTAACAGGAATCCTGACCCTGCCATTTGACAGATGAGTAAACTGAGGTCTAGAGAGGGAATTCACTAGTTCCAGTCCCCCTCACAAGGAGTCTGGAGACAGAAGCGGGGCCTCCCCCCGCCCACCCCCAGCCACACTGCTCCACGGTAAAAGCCCTTTTCTTTTGTTTTCCTCCCCGCTGCCTTTGCCCTCGCTCCTTCCCTGCTGGCCCGGCCCAGACCCCCTTCACGTGACCCTGACACCAAAGAAGCTGAAGACCGGGATCGGCAGCACAGTCATCCTCTCCTGTGCCCTGCTGGGCTCCCCGGAATTCACCATCCGCTGGTACCGCAACACTGAGCTGGTGCTGCCTGATGAGGCCGTCTCCATCCGTGGGCTCAGCAACGAGACTCTGCTCATCACCTCAGCCCAGAAGAGCCACTCCGGGGCCTACCAGTGCTTTGCCACCCGCAAGGCCCAGACCGCACAGGACTTCGCCATCATTGTGCTGGAGGGTGAGCTGGGGTGGCCGGCACCTGGGTGGGTTTAGGCTGAGAGCAGGCACTGGTCCAGGCACGTGCCTATCTTAGTCAATCCTTCCATGGGCCCTGTGGGGAGATGCTGTTTCTTCATGTTCCCCGTTTTGCAGTGGGGGAAACCGAGGCTCGGTCACTCTCCTGAGGTCACACAGCTCGGCCAAAGGTCAGAGTTGGGATCGGAACTCAGGCCTCTTAACCACCGTGTAGTCTTGCCTCTGCCCTCCAAAATTACTAGAACCTCCCTGCGAAAGAGGTCTTCTTTAGGATCCCAGAGGTTTTCAATCTCACAGCAGCCCTGGGACTGCCCGCCAGGAATCACCGCCTTGAGCCCCGCCTCTGCCTTCTGCCCTGAGTCCTCTCCAGCTGTCCCTCTCTAAGAGACTAAGGTCTCTTCACAGCAGGCTCTGTTTCTTATCACAGACCTGGCTTTTCACATGCTTCTCTCTCCTTTTAAAGCTGCTACCACCCAGGGCTCCTCACCCAGCACACCTGTATGTGGTTGTTCAGGTTGTTCACTGCACAAAGTGCCTAGCCCACAGGGCAGGGCCAAGAGTAAGGACTGAAATCCAGCTTGAATTCCACTTGTCAGGCCATGAGCCCTGGCCCCAGGTTGTGACCACACAGAGGAGGCCTCTTTTTCTTATTTGCACAAGGATACAGTGAGGATTAGCCGAGGCCCTATCCTTACCAACAAATTTAGTGGTCCCCCAGCTCCTTTGTTGCTATCAAAACAAAACAAAAACCCCACCATCCTCTTGCTTCCAAGGATTTTTCACTGTTGTAACAGAGACACCAAACCCAGGCAAGTCCTACAGGTTATCAGGATCCCACATGGGTCTACCTGTCACGGCCTGTGGGTCCTCATTCCTTGGGAGGTGGGACATGAGAATGGGCATCCCCTTCTCCCTCACCCTAGGTACAGGGCCCAGTGAATGGCCCCTCCCTCAGCCCCTGCCTCCTCTTGTCCAGGCAGATCCTCTTCCCAGTGAGGAAGTACACCAGCCAGGCACCGAGCAGTTTGAAATGGGAGCCTTACCTCTCTGGGGACTTCCTGTCTGACCGACTCCCCAGACAGTGCATCTTCTCTCTGAGAGGACAGCCTGTTGATGGCCAGTCCGGAGCAGGGGTATGGGAAATGAGGCTGGCGGGAAGGACACACAGTGGGGAAAGAGGGGCAGCCAGAAAGGAGGGTTCAGGGGAGGAAACAGAGGAGGGACCAAAGGCCATGACCCTGGTGGGCAGTCCCAGGCTCTGCCAGGCACCAGGCTCTCCCCCGGTTTTAGGTAAGAGTTCCCCGCCCAGAAATGGGGCTAGGGGCTGGCAGACTGGGGATTAACATCTGCATTTTGGTGTGAAATATGGGTGGGATGTAGAGAGCCATGTTACATTGGCCTTACTTTTTTTGTTGTTTGTCTTAGTTTTTACTTGTTAAGGTGCATCACACGTACTTTAACCCTTTACAACAGTCCTGTGTGGAAGGATGGCCAGGCTCAATAATTACACGCCCCCTCTTCCATGGAGGAAGGTGGGGCAGCGGGGTTAATTGTCCTGTCCAGGGTTATTGGGTCAGCTGAGACTTAAGTTACAGCCACACACACACCAGCGCCTCTGGGCAGCAGCTAAACCTCAAACTTGAGGCTTTTTGCTAACAGGGCTACAGCACCCCCACCCCCACCTGCAGGAATGAGAGCTGGAATCGGACTCTGCAGGTCCAGTCCAATCAGGTCCTGATTCCAGGACCGATGTCTTTACTAACACAGGGAGGAGAAAGGCAGAAAAGGAAAAGTCGACAGGAGCTGACATTTATCAGGCACTTACAAAGCGTTGCGTGAAGCATCTTTAATGCAGGAATTCATTGCATCCTCACAGCATCAGTACGAAGAGGGTATATTCACTATCCTCGATATCTCCGTCCTCCACGGTTAAGGAATGGGAAGACTCAGAGAAGTTAGGTAACTTGCCCAAAGACACAGGGCTCACAAGGGGCCGCGGGAGGATTCAAATCCAGGAGTTGGAAATCCTGTGCAATAGTAATGGGCACCTCACAGGGTGGGGTGGCCTGGCCGGGCAGTCTCTCCGTGGCTCGGTGACCCTAAGGGGGGGCTCCTCGCTCCCTGCAGATGGCACGCCCCGCATCGTCTCATCCTTCAGCGAGAAGGTGGTCAACCCCGGGGAGCAGTTCTCGCTGATGTGTGCGGCCAAGGGCGCCCCGCCCCCCACTGTCACCTGGGCCCTGGACGACGAGCCCATCGTGCGGGACGGGAGCCACCGCACCAACCAGTACACCATGTCGGATGGCACCACCATCAGCCACATGAACGTCACGGGCCCCCAGATCCGCGACGGGGGCGTATACCGGTGCACGGCGCGGAACTCGGTGGGCAGTGCTGAATATCAGGCGCGAATAAACGTAAGAGGTGCCTGTCTACATTTAAATATCAGAATAGGCTTTTGAGTTCCTTTGCCATCTCTGTGGTTCCCATTATTCTTGTGATTAGTACTTATTAACTGTCATTTTGCTTTTAGTAGCGGTCTCTCTCCTCTCTTTCTCCCCTTTGCCCCGCCCTCCACAAACCCGTCACCCTTTCTTGTGTGTGCGTGTTTGGTGCAGTTTGCCCTGCTGTGCGTCCTCATCCCCTCCTGCCGCTTCTCCTCTCCTAGTCTGACCTGCCCCCCCATCCCTCCCCACCAAATCTCTCTGGCCCCAGGGACACTCAGCACCCCACTAGCAACCCCCAGCCCTACCAGGGCCTTGTGAGGGCAAGAACAGGAATGGGGCAGTGGGGCCAGACTTGACCTTCGCTGGGGGCGTCCACCAGAGCCGTGCTGCCAGTGTCCTCCCACGGAGCCATCCCCGAAACGCTCCAGGAGGTGTAAGCAGCCAGGAGCCAGCGCATAATCTTCCCCCAGTTTCCTCCCTCCCAAGGCCCAAGCCATCAAAAATGGGAGGCTTGGGCTGGGTGGGGGTGTCCCAAAGCAGATACCCCTAGGAGTGGAGGAAGCAGTCCTCAGGTGATCAGCCCCAGATCTCAGCTCTCCAAGTCACTGCAGTGAGAAGGGCCTCCTCTGAAGCTCTTTGCAGCCCTGTCAGGTCCGACTGGTCCTCATCTGGTCCCTCCAGGGGCCCCTGACCCAAGGGCAGAGGAGGAGTGGGGGAAGGGCACTTGTGGCTGCCATGGAGCCAGGTCTCCTACCCCACACGAGAAAGGTGGCCTCCCATTTAGCTACCTTGCTGCCTTCAAATTGGAAGGGTCAGAGTTACAGGGTCCTGGGATCCCCTGGTGCGGCCCCTTATCTCCTGGGTGGGGAACCTGAAGCCTGGAGTTTCCTATACCCACTCCAGCTCCCTACCTGGTGGCTTCTGAGCCCCCTTTACCACACCCACATTGCCACCTGCCTAGCCAGCTGAAGGTACCCCCTCCCCACAGCCAGGGTGACCAGAGTCCCCCTTTTAGGGCCCCTTCTCAAGGAACCACAAAATGCACTTACCTGTTTGGAAGAAAATTATCAGCTCATCCAGTGAAGACCTTCCTACGGCCTTTTAAATATTTAATGTATACGAGATCCTTTTTGGTAGAAGACCATTACGCACAAGTTGAATGAAAATAACAAAATCTACACATTGCCATTGTAACCCCCAAATCTTAATCTCCTTGTAAATGGGAACTTGCCCTCCCAAATCCCAGTCACTTCTTATGAGGCTTCAGTGGGCTCACATACCCCATCCCATTAGGGGGATGGATTCTTGCCCCAGGCATGAATGGAACATATCTGTTTGCAACCATTTGAAGCTAGTAACAGGGAGTCCCGGAGAGACCATGGGTGCTCACAGCTCCAGCCTTAGCCTTGCAATACAGGCTTCCCTCCCAGCCCCCCTGAATTTCCATCCCCTGAGAGTTTCAGAGCCAAGCAACGGAGAAGAGAGTCGCAGGGCAGCTCCTGGCTGTCCCTGGCTAACCGCGCGGCTTGTCCGTCCTCTGCTCCTCCTCCCCCCTGACTCCCGCCCAGGCCCCCCCAGCATCCGGGCGATGAGGAACATCACCGCCGTCGCCGGGCGGGACACCCTCATCAACTGCAGGGTCATCGGCTACCCCTACTACTCCATCAAGTGGTATAAGGACGCGCTGCTGCTGCCCGACAACCACCGGCAGGTGGTGTTCGAGAACGGGACGCTGAAGCTGACCGACGTGCAGAAGGGCATGGACGAGGGGGAGTACCTGTGCAGCGTTCTCATCCAGCCCCAGCTGTCCATCAGCCAGAGCGTCCACGTGGCTGTCAAAGGTAGGCCTCCCCCGGAGCCAGAGCCCCGCCCCCGGGGGCTCTCTCCCCCACCGACGGCTCACGCAGGAGCAGCCAGGCCTGAAGGAGTGGCAGGCCGAGGAAGAGGGTCCTGAGTGGGTGTGTGGGAGAAAGGGGGCAGGGGGACGAGCACCCCTGCACGCGGGTTCCCTCAGTGGAATGCAGGACAATGTGGCCCTGACCCGTGAGGCAGGAGGGGCCTGTGATGCACAAAGGTCCCCTTCTGGGCAAGAGGCCAGGTCAGAGATGGCGGGCCGTATCAGTTAGGAGGGAGCCACGTGACGTCAGCAGAGGCCCAGCAGAAACCACCAAGCGGGGCGAGAGGCAGGAGTCCAGGGGCAGAAGCAGCAGGAGGCTGGTTGGAGGGAGCACGTACTAGGTGTCTGAGTCTCGTCCCTACACCTGCTCATTTTTGCTATTTGAGGCCTACAGAGCACTGCCTAACAAAACCGTGGCCCAGGCCCTTCATACTCACCTGGGCCAGGTGTGTGTTTAGTGCAGGGGTACTTAGCACAGTGCCTGGCCCCTAGTAGCCATTCGCTAAATGCCTGCGGATTCAATGAACGCATGAGTAGAACTGAGGCACTCAATGAATGTGTGAGCAATGACGGCTGACCCCTTGGTTCTGGGGCTGTGTGGGTGTGCCAAGCTCCGTCCCAAATACATTCTTTGGAACTGCCAGGCCTGGAGACTTTCCAGGCGATGAGGGGGAGCAGGATGGCCTGGTTGCTCCAGAGCAGGTTAGGGAGGGGGGGCCTGCCAGACCTGGCTGAGGAGGGGTCAGGCGAAGCCAGGCAGCTGGGGTAGGAGGTCACTAATGGCCGTAATGGGCAAGGGTCCAAGTAGGTTCAAGCCCTGGGAGACCCTGAGGCTCTGGGAGCATGGAGATGCCAGGCTGGGGCTCCACGAGGGAGGAAGGAGGGCTGTGGTCTCCAGCCACCATGCTGGTCTCTAGCACCGGACCACAGTCGTTGTCATAATAAGAGGGATACAGCTGTGGCGGGCCCACCGCGCACCAGTGGCTGTGACCGGCTGCTCAACACGCTCTGTCTCATTAAACACCAGCACTGCCCCCTCACCTCGGGCAGGTACCATTTTATCCCCAATTTCCAAGGCGGAAAAGGCTGAGGCACAAAAAAGTCAGGAAATTGTTATCTGGAAGCAGAATGTTTCCCAGGCCTGTCAACCTCCGGGCCCTGGGCTCTAACCCAGAGCTGGGGGAAGGGCGGGCTGGGAGGAGGAAGCTTTCTCCATGCTCCGCCTCAGGAATAACGAAAGAGGCCTTGGGGACCCCCTGAGAGGGAGTCAGGAAGAGAGCCGGAGTCCCTGAGAAGGCTGAGAGCCCCTGTTGCCAGGGCAGCAAGGAGGGGAGGTCCCCTCCATATCCCCGGGACCTCGGGGTGGGGGGTAGGGGCCCCTAGGCAGGAAGAAACGTGGGGGGGGGGTCCCAGGCCTAGGAAGGGGCCCTGGCACAGGGGAAGGCCCCAGCGGGTCCCAGGCCCCTGAAGCAAGATCCAAGAGCAGCTCTGTGGACAGGAAGAGGGAAGTCTGGGAGAAGGAAGAATTTGGGGAGACAGATGCCGCTTTGGGTTGTGGCCCCTTCAAACATGTGGTGATAATGCAGGTGCAGCTGGAAGTGTCTGGTGGACAGCCAGGAAAGTGAACAGTAGCAGCAAAAGGCGGGGTGGGTACTTCCCTCCCTTGCTCCACATGTCCCATGCATCCTTATGCACCCACCACCTGTCACAGTGCCAGACAGTGAGTGTTTCTGGAGCTGAAACTGAGACAGTAGTCTGGGCTGCAGTGGTTTGCTGAGAGGCCTCGCTCTGAGCCCCGACCGTAGTGGGGCCGTGGCCATCTCAAGCCTGCGCAGGTGACAGGAGACCCGAATGGTGTCAGCCTCCCTGCCTTCCGCCGCTACACCCTAGCTAGGCTGAGGGGCACCCTGGCCCCCTCCTTAGCCACAGGCCTCTGTCCCGCCTGGACGCGTGGGCCGGCAGGAGCCTCACAACCCCCAGGCCACATCCTCAGCTTGGTGGAGGTAGAAGCCGGCAGCACCTGCCTAGCGCCTCCCAACATCAAGGGCTGCCATATCCATTTCCGTTACAAGCAGCGGACTGAGAGTTTCCGTTGTAAACATCACGTATTAAAACATCTAACCTTTGCTCCACTCATTTTGCCCGCCCGCACCAGTGAGCATTTGGCCGGGTTTGTTGGCTTAAAAAAATAAATAAATAAATAACAGGGCTCCGGCGAGCCTTGGAGTATGCAGAACATTCTGAAAGCTACTTCTGCTCATCAATTATTCAACCCCATTCAGGGAGCGATCAGTCCTAATGAATTGAATCTGATGCATTCCGTCTCAGCGACTCTCTGGGCCTGTTATGATTGTGCTGAGCGACAAGAGGAAAGCAGGACTGTGTGTGTGCGTGCGTGCGTGCGTGTGTGTGTGTGTGAGATCTAGAGGGCAGAGCCCATGCACCAGGCACGCGTGGCTCCCGCACCCAGCACAGAGCCCGGCATTCATCAGACGCCATGCATGTGTACGGAGTATAGGGCACGTGTGCCCACATTCCCTCTTCCCCGCCCTCAGGGTCTGAAGATCCAGCCCTACACGGATGGTGGTCGCTTGTTTTCTCTCCAGACCGAGAAGCAGCATTTGTGTGCGGGTCTCTGGGACCCCCTGCCCCTGCCACTTGGAAAGCTCAGGTCCTCCCTCCTCCCACTCCCTGACTCCCTCTCCCCACCTCATTAGAATGCACTTTTGCAGAACCCATCAGAGCTGATTATGAGCACACTGCTTGATTAGCTGATGTGCTGTTCCAAGAGCTACTCAAGGAGGAGGGTGGAGGAGGTGCCCCTGGGCGTGGAACGGGGCCCTGACTCTGGGCGAGTCGGGCCAGGTCCAGAGGCAGTGCTGCTGAGCCCGATACCATCACCTGGCTGGGACATGCATCCCACTCAGGGGACCAGAGCAGAGAACCAGGGGATAGCAAAGGGCAAGGTGGAGGTGGGACAGGGCACTAGACCCTGGGGATCAATTAGAAGTACCTCCCACCCCGCATCTCTCTGGGGGGCCATGGGTTTGTGGGTAGGAAGGGGCAAAAACCCATGCTGTTCCAAGGAACTGGAAACACCTGCTGACCCCATTCCTTCTGGGACTGCTGGTCTTCTGATGAATTTTTCAAACACTGAGCTAAGAGCAGAACACACCAGACACACATGCACACACATGTGCAGAGCCCTTTGTGCAGGAGAATGCATGCATGTACTCATTGGTACTTACTATATGCATGTCCATGCAACAAATGTACACACACTAACGTGTCCACTGTTGCACGTGGTATGCACACGCATGCTGGCAGGCAGGTATGCACAAATATTGGCTCTGTCCCTACCCTCCTGTAAGGCATCATTCCTGAGCCACAAAAGGTGGCTGCAGGTGGTACCATATGAAACATTGCCCAAGTGAGCCTGCTGTGGCCTAGCAAGGTGAGAGGACCGAGGCGAGAGCCTGGGGATGCTTTGTGGGCCGCTTGGGCTTTGGGGCACGTACCGCCGACTGGCAGGGGAGGGCAGGGCTTCAGGGAAGGCAAGTGCTCCTTTCTGGGCATCCAGAGACATCCTTGGCAGGATGCTAAGAGGAGGGCACATAGATCCAAACCAGATTTGATGTCTGTAGGGCCCCCCGTAGCTGAAAAATAATGTAACATAGAAACATCTCTGGGCACGCAGGCTGAATGTTTAATTAACTAAGGAGGCAGGCTGCAACTGGGGTTCCTTGGCTTTAGCTCAGTGAGAGAACATCTCCATTCCCACATCTGAGCCTCTGTGGGCCTCTGGAGCCAAAACAAGGGCACGAGGGCCTTGCCGCCCATGCTCGGCAAGGCTGGGACTGGGAGGTGGCACCAGGCCCCTGCGGAGAGCAAATGGAAGAGGGCACACATGTACGCTCATTCCCAAATGCCCATACTCCCCACCCACACTCTGTCCTCCCTGGCTGCCCAAACCAGTGCCTGCCACGTGCATGGAGCCATTGGAGGAGGGCCCCTTCCACCCTAGTGAATGGGTTGGGGGTTTCCGTGATCATGGGTTGGGGCTTACGAAAAACCTGATCACCTGGCCAAACGCCTGCTATCCGCAGATGTGGAGGTTTGGAGGAGACCCACCAGAATCCACAGGAAGGGGATACAACGGGTTCCATAGGAGCAGAGAGCCCAGTTGTACCTGGGAGAGGGGGCCACCAGGAAAGGTCCTGCCAGCAGCCCTGTTCCCCAGCAGAGGGGCCCTGGCACACAGGAGCAAACAGCCGCTCCGGTGCACAGACAGGGCTCATGATGATGACCCTGGTCATGGTGATGATGGCGACGATGGTGTGGAAGCAGCACCTACTGATTCAGTGACATTTACTGTGCACCCCCTGTGTTCTGGGCACTAGCCTACAAACGCAGCTACGCTCAAGGCAAAAATCTCTACCTCAGGGAGCTTCCATTCTGTGGGGGGAGCAAATGGATAATGCATAAAATATATAAAAGATGCCCCACGTCAAAGAGGAAGCAGGGATGAGAATGTCAAGAGGAGCGGAGAGTGGTTTGCGATTTTAAGTGGGGTGGTCAGGGAAGGCCTTTCTGAGAAGAGAGGGTTGTGTAAAAAACAAAACAAAACAAAACAAAGGAAGCTGTTATTATTATTCCTAAAATATTAGAGGCTGTAGAGATTACTTGGTCCAACTCCTCCATTTTTCAGATGAGGAAACGGAGGCTCAGGGCGGAGGCAGGGTGGTTGCACAGGAGGCAGAGGCTAGAACCCAGCTCCTGGGCACGGCTCTCTCCCCATCTCCATGCTCCACAGGCAGATGCCCCAACTCCCCCCAGCGCCCGCTCTCTGCTAAACAGGTGCAGTAAATAAAAAGGCTCAGTCTCAAAGACAGATGATGAGAGACACCATAAAGTGTTTATGGTCTGGGCTGGTTGTCAGCACACCGTCGTCTGCGAGACACTCCCAAGCAGGTGGCCATAAAGGCTTTATGGCGGCTGGAGACCTCCTGGACTGCCACAACCACAGTACGTCCCCAGCCACCGCGTCCTCTGGCCTCTTCACCCTAGTAGCACCTTGCTCTGACCCACCTCCCTCAGTGTGGAGTTGCCCTCTCCCCAAAGATGACTGTGGCCAGAGCAGGGCTTCCAGAGACAGGACCGTGGGTCATATGGCACCTGTGCCCCCTACATTCAGGCTGGGCATTGGGGAAATGCTGGGACTCGGGGGCAGGAGGGGGCCCTTTGTGCAGTCCACACTTGAGGGGTCCCTCAAGTCACTGATTCAGTCATCACTGTGATATAGGTGGTCAGAACACCCCCCCCCCACTGCTGAGGATTGCTTTCCCAGAGGCAGAAATGGACCCACACACATTCAACTGGCTCACATCAACCTCTGAGCGTTGGGGAAGACATTACGGACTCACAGGTCAGAAAGCACCCCCACTTCTGGGCAGCTGGCCATGCACCCATCACAGAGCCCCCACACCCTGCTTCTCAGAGCCTCTCGCTCACGGGGCTCCTCCAGCTGTTCAGCGAGCCTGTGAAGGAGCCAGGATCCCTAGACTTTCTTCTCCCTCCTGCTGTGCCTGCAGTTATGGGGGTATCTGAGCAGAAGCCTGGAGCCAAGAAATTCTGTGAGCGGCTCTGGCCCCTAGCACTCCCACCAAAGGGTTCCCAAGGGGACACATCAACCACAGCATCACCCCTGCCTTGTCAGCCTACAGCAGGGGCAAAGGGTGGAGGGGGGCCAGGAGCCTGCCCTGGATCTCTGGCAAGTTGTCTGGTCATCTGCCTCCCACAGGACAATTGTGCTCTTGAGAGTTCTAGCCAGCCCAGGTGAATGTCTAACCCCCCGGATGGATATTGGTTGGTTACTGTCTCCAGTGGGCTCTCAATAGCCATCCATGTTATTCCCGAAGGCCATAAGGGAGGGACAGCCCCTGGTTGGCCTCTGCCTCATGGCTCAGCCTTTTCCCTCTCTCTCACCCCATGTACTTTTTACAGCATTTGTGTCCTTTAGCTCTCTGTCCAGATGCCACCTCCTCTGGGAGGCTGCAGTCACCCAGCCAGATGATATGTCTCTCAGCTCGGAGTTCAGCATCTGTATATTCAGGTGGCCCTTGTCCAATAATCACTGAGGGAAATATCTTGCCTTCCCTAGCAAACGATGAGCTCCTGGGGGTTCTATCTGTATTTTAAGCATGTTTCTACTTTCTCCAGCCCACACGGAGCATAATAATGCCTTTGCAGACTAGGCATTTCATAAATATTAGATGAATTAGTTAATTAATGAATTAACCTGCCTTAGTAACTTGTTCCATTATCCAAATCCCTTCTTACTGAGAAAGACAGTCTTCCCCTTGCTTGAGCTACATCTCCCTGCCTAATTTCAGTCTTTTGCTCTCCACTTGCTCTGTTCACAGAGGAAGCATAGTGCTTGACCGTCCACCCCCAGGGCATGGTCCTTCAGCCTTGACAGCCCTTCAGTCCTCTCCTCCTTGGTAGAGCCTCCCAGCTCCTTGCTTTGCCCACACATCCTCCTCTGCAGCCTGTCACTGCCTTGAGTCTCCCCTTGGTCACGTTCAGACATGCAGAGGAACTGGTTCTGGGGCTGTGGTAGCAAGGGCCTGACCCCCAGGGAGGACCAAGGGATAAGCTCCTGGCTCCAAAACTCCATAGCATAAATACAGTGTCTTGAGGAACAGCATAGAAATCCCCCTCTTTTTCTGGATGGACCCCCATCCTGTGCTCTCCTTACCCCTTGCCCCCGTGACCGTTAAACTTCTAAGTCAATCCAGGAAATAATATCTGAGCATATGTTCATTCATGGACTCACCCGCCAGGCATTTATTGGGCTCCTGCAATTTGCCAGGTAAGTAAGTCCTAGTTACTGCTCTAAAGGAGCTCCCAGACTCCCATGGAAGGCGGTAATGCAAACGGCCACCCTCCCGCCCTGTGATCGGTGCCATGAGGAAGGTGTGCACAGGCGTGGTGGGACGAGGGCAGGCCTCACGGCAGAGGTAATACTGGAGCAGGCTCTGAGTGGACAAGGAGGTGTTTCCCGTGAGGCTGGCGGGCTCTAGCTTTGGGCCTCTGTGGGAAGGAGAACTGGACCGGGCCTGGTTCTGTTTGGCCTAGAGAAACAAACGAGAGGCAGGTCTGGGTCTCTACAACAGTTACCTCAAAAAATCCAAGGAGGCCAGAAGCCTTGGTCCGACCCAAACAAGCCAGGGGGCAGGGTGGGGGATCGGCAGAGCCCAACAGAGGGACCTCTGGGAAATCTCAGCAATGGGCATGGGGCCATCACTAGAGTCAGGGTGCCAGAGAAATCTCATGTAGAATCCCCAAGGCCCAGCAAACCACCCAGAATACTGGGGCAAGGCCCTAACCTGGGCAATAGGCAGCTGGAAATCGGGATAGGGAGATCCAGATAATGGCCAGAGCCCCAGAAAACCTGGCTGGACTTTGCACCTAGATTGGGGCCCTTGGTGGAGCACAGATGATGGGAATGAGAAGGATAAATGCCCAGCTGTGTTCACCAAGACACAGGCTAAGACGTGGAGCGTCGGGTGGTTGTGGTCCACTGATGCAGCCCCTGTGGCAGGATGGAGAGTAAGGTGGGAGAGGACACTGGGAAGGTCAGTTAAACACCCTGCTGAAGGGTATGGCTCTCATCCCATCCCTCCTAAATGTCACTTCCTCTGGACCTAGGCTCTTGATCGAGAACTTTCCGAGGGATCCAAAGGGCTGCCAAGGGTTATTCTATGCCCACACTCTACCACTCTGCTGGGGAAGCTCCCTGCTGAGCCCTGAAAATCCTTGGGGTGCAGAGAGGGCCTTGGGCGTGCATAGGATGCCACCATCCTCTCCCCCCAGGGCTCACCCCTGCTGGTGGCCACTGTGGGTGGGTCTAGGGCGGAAAGCAGCAGGCTTCCCGGGGGGGCGGGGTGCTGGAGCCTGGGAGAAGGCCAGAGGACTGTGGACAGCCTTGTAATTTAATTATTTGACTGCAGAAAGGAGATCTCATCTACTGGGTGCTCATCCTTGTTAAGCTAATTGTCTGTCTCCTTCTCTCTCTTCTCCCCCGACTTGCTGGGGAAGTCGCTGTGGCCTAATTGAGTTATCATAAAGATAATGGCTGATGCCCTAGCCAGAGCTGAGAAAGGAGGATCCCTCTCACAGAGGCTCAGGCTCCAGGCAGGCCCCCCAGGGGGCAAGATGTGGACTGTGGGGCGCGCTGGATCTCTGGGGGGAGGGAGGCTGTGCAGATCCCGCTCAGCCGGATGAACAGCAAACTGGTTGTCTCATAAAGGACAGGGCACCCTCTCTGCTCCTCCCTGCCACACAAGGGGAGCTCACCAATGAGACAAAAGAGCCGTTGGGCTGGGCATGTCTGGGGCTTTCTCAGAGAGGCACCTGGGCAGCGTGGACCCTGAGAGCAGGGACACCAGGTCTCGAATCCCACTGTTACCTCTTAGGAGCTAGATGACCGAGGGCAAGTGATTTCTCCGTTCTGAGCCTCAATTTTCTCATCTGTAAACTGGAGACGGTTAAGCTACATCACATTATTGGGGGGAGGAGATTCAGTGTGCTAACACTTGATGACAATGGACAGGGCTGGGTTGGGTGATGGGACCTCTGCAGGAGGAGACCAGGGGACAGCGTCCTGGGTTTTAGAGGCTCAGCTGTGGGGCAGGAGCTGGGGACAGTCTCAGCGCGCACCTTCTCCCCCACGCCCGACATCTGGGGCCCAGCAGCCCTGTCAATCCCAGGCCCCAGAGAGCTGATGTATCTTTGGGATGAGAAAGTGACATGGGGCCCACGAGAAGGGGAGTGGGCGAATGCCGAGCAGGGTCTACAGGCAGATGGGAATCAAGAAGCACATACCTCATCACTGGGACAAATCTGAGGGGCAGGATTAAGGCAGGCGAGCGAACGCCCTACACAGAGACAGTGGGTCCAGGCCTGGCTGGGGAAGGGGATGAGAGCCAAGGGCCAGTGGCACTCCAAGACATTCTGCATGTATAGGACAAGGCACTGGTGCCCTGGGGAACTCTACTTACACCCCCAGGGGCAGGAGGGACTGGGAGGTGAGGCAATGAGGCAGTTGCTGCTGGCCAGGCTGGGACGCATGGGGGGCCTAACAACAGCACTCCCCTTGCCTTCCCAGTGCCCCCTCTAATCCAGCCCTTTGAGTTCCCACCCGCCTCCATCGGCCAACTGCTCTATATCCCCTGCGTGGTGTCCTCGGGGGACATGCCCATCCGCATCACCTGGAGGAAGGACGGACAGGTGATCATCTCAGGCTCGGGCGTGACCATCGAGAGCAAGGAATTCATGAGCTCCCTGCAGATCTCCAGCGTCTCCCTCAAGCACAATGGCAACTACACGTGCATTGCCAGTAACGCGGCGGCCACCGTGAGCCGGGAGCGCCAGCTCATCGTGCGTGGTGAGCAGAGGGGCCAGGGCAGGCGAGCGAGGGCCCAAACTCTGTCTGCTGCTAACAGTCTCTCTAGACTTGGGGTTTGAATCACAGGCTGAAGGAACGATGGCTCCGGCGGGGGCCTTAAATAAAATCACGAAGTTCAAATCTCTTACTTTCCAGGCCCAGACACAGAGTCCCTGAGAGGGAAAGAGCCCTGTTCAGTTAGCCATTGGCAGAGTCAGAGCTGGGACGCAGGACTCCCAGTCCTCAGCAAAAGCCCTCAGCATCTTGAGTTCCAGAGCTGCCTCCTCTGAACTTGATCATGGTCCAGGCGGGGCTGGCACAGAATGGAAGGTTAGAGACCGCAGAAGAGCTGTTAGAGACAGATGATCGGTTTCTCCCTACCTTCCCTCTTCCCACAGTGCCCCCGCGATTTGTGGTGCAGCCCAACAACCAGGACGGCATCTACGGCAAAGCTGGCGTGCTCAACTGCTCAGTGGATGGCTACCCCCCGCCCAAGGTCATGTGGAAGCATGCCAAGGGTGAGCCCCTGGCCAGCCAGCATCTCCGAGCACGGTCAGGGAGTGGGGAGAAGGAAGCTGATGGGGCTTGGGCCTGTTTTCCTACACACAACTCCTAGCCCTGGGTGGGAGCCCTGGGTGGGAGCCCTGGGTGGGAGCCCTCGGTTCTAAGCTTCCAGGGGACCCCGGACTGTGCTCGCTCTGGAGATTGTTCTCAGCCGTCCTCAGGGGTCTGCTGACTGGGGACAACTATCATGCTGACTCCGGATTTGCTCTAGACCCCACAGATTGACCTCTCCCCTCTCCCGTCCAGCCCTAGAACTCAGCGTATATCTGCTTTCCCCAGCCCTCCCCACCCTGCTTGGGGTCCCAGAACCTCCTTGGCACCTGCTCGTCACCAATCAACCTATTCTGGGATTGTGGTCCTTCTTGGAGCCTAACATCATCCCAAGGATACGTTTGGTATCTGACTAAGTCCCATGCCAAGCTCTTGTCATAAGCCATGCCCATCATTGACACTGGAGGAATGAGGAGGGGGCCACAAAGCCCCCCTTGGAGGATGGTGGCCTCTTTCCCAGGCCTGGCTGTCCAGGACCAGGCAGCTGCCATTTTAGGCTTCCATCTTGCCTTTGCTTGCAGCCAAGTGGCCTAAAGACAACTCTTCGTCTCCAAGTTCAGCCCTGAGTCTCAGTGCCAAGGCGGGCTTTGAGCTGAGGTTCCCAACTCCACCTCCTCACCTGAGAGCTGGGGCAGGGCCAGACCTCTGTGAGGCTCTTCTGGTTGCCCAGAGGAATACTTTGGGAGTGCTACAAGACAGCCCTAGGTCAGCAAGAGAAGGCCATCAGGGCGTCCCTTGGGGCAGTCCCACCTGACCCAGCTCGCGTGCTAGCCTGGGCGCTGGCCCCCTAACGGCTGCCTCCTTCCAGGGAGCGGGAGCCCGCAGCAGTACCACCCGGTACCCCTCTCCGGCCGCACCCAGATCCTGGCCAACAGCTCACTGCTGATCCGCCACGTCCTGGAAGAGGACATGGGCTACTACCTCTGCCAGGCCAGCAACGGCGTGGGCACCGACATCAGCAAGTCCATGTTTCTCACCGTCAAGAGTGAGTCTTGCCCGCACACGGTGCCCCTAGCCCTCCGACCACAGGCCAGGGCCCATCTCCACACTCGCCCAGCGGCCACTGTCCTATCAGTGAGTGGGAGGCAGGGAGGGCTCCTGGTCAGAGGTGCGCTCGGGACCCTCAGGTGAGGGACTCAGACCCCGTGACCTTGGCCAAGTTACCTCACCTGTCTAGGCTCCAGCTTCTTCCCTGTGCTGGAGGTTCGTTTCCAGCCCACCCTCCCCACCACACTGCTTGAGTAACACAGGAACAGATCACGGGCAAAGGGGAGATATTTTAGGAAAGCTAAAAGAACAACGAAACTCATCACTCAGTGCTCAGTCTGTGGCTTCTAAATCCCCAGACGCAGAGCCGGCCTCACAGCCTCAGAAGCCCAGAATATCCCTGAATTCTCTTGAGTCACACACACATATTCCTGCCGGATAAGCCTATCCCTTTAGAGTCCCGGGGTCTGTATAATGGGTCCCCAGGGAAATCGTGTCCATCTGACCCTGTGTCCAAAAACAGACCATGGGCCATGCAGGAGAGCAGTGAGAGCCTGTGTTTTAGCCAAGTGGGAATCTGGGCGCCGTGTTGTAATTATTGTGACCTTGATGAGTTTGCTTGGCCTTGCCGTACATACCTCATTTCCCTGACAGAGAAAATGAAAGTCATAATAGAGTCTTACCTGTTCTGTTCTGTGTCAAGAGTGAGTCCAATAATAAGTAGAAAGCGGCCAGTGTGGTAACTGGCACCCAGTCAGCCAGGGTTGGTGTGGGAATGACCGCCAAGGGCAGTGCCCAGTGTGGGGTCCGTCCTCGAAGAATCAGAGCTTCTTTATCGCTTGCCAAAGCCCGCGTTCAGCTCAGCACAAGACAGGGAAGCCCCGGCGATCGATGCTCAGGGAACTCCAGGCGCCGGAATCCCCACCCTGGGGAGCCGCTTCCCTCACACTATCAAAAAGCACTTTGTCCTTAATAAAACCAGGCAATCAATCTACATCCCTCAGCCAGGGAGAACTTCGCTAATCCCGCCTGCGTGAGGTGAGAGGAGTAGCAGGCCCCTCGAGGAACCATCCCTGGAATTTGATCCTACCTCCCCACTGTTAGCAGCAGAGATGAGCCCAAACCTTTAGGCTTTTTCTTCCTTTTTGTTCTTTGCTCTTTCTTCTCGAAGCTAGGGGCTTCCACCACACAATCGTGGCTGTGGCTCTGTGGCACCCGGTGTGTGTGTGGGGGGGGGCATGGGTGATGGGTAATCCCGTGGTCAGGAGGTGGGCTCTGTGAGGAGCCTCAGTTCACAGCAGGCTGTCCCTGATGTCCTGGAGGGACCCGGGGCGAGTCACGTCCCCTCTCAGGCCCTGCATTTTTCCTGTGCTGTCTGCACTGCTCAGCCCAGGCAGCGGCTATGCAGCAGCCAGAGACACTCAGAGGAAGCCCATTTTGTAAATTCGGGGCAGCCTTGTGAGCGTGTGCAACACACACACACACACACACACACACACACACACACACACACAGTGGTGTCAACACCTGGCCCACTCTTCCCGAAGAGCTTATGGCCACCCCCGTCACCTGTGGGCAGAATCTGGACCCCGTTCCTTCCTCCGCTCACCCTCGTCCTATTTTCAGCCACCTTGTCACTCTCCTTTGCTTCCTTCCACAGCAAGGCGCACGCGCGCATGCCTTTCTCACATCTGCTCCATCTCACGAACACCTCAGGACCTATTCTCCCGCTCACTGCACCCCCCTCCCCCCCGCCCGGGACTCGGTGTCTCTCAGCACCTCCTCACACGGCCCCCCCCCCGCCCCCCCCCCCCCAGCCCCGGGCTGTCTTCCAGCCGAGCTCTCTCACACCTCCTCACACGCGTGTGCTCTTAGATGGCCTTTTCCTGACACACTTTGTCGCAAATGCCCCCTTGCATTCCAGCCCCGTGCTCCCCGGTGACCCGCCCAGCCAGGCTAGGGGCCCCCGTGCCACCCCACCTCCCCCCGAATGGCAGCAGGACAGGAGGAGCAGGGCCAGGGGCATTGGAGGCCCGAGGGCAGCCGGAACGGAAGGGCTGAGCGCGGCACGGCCTCTCTCTGGGGTCAGAGGGTCTGATGGCCCTTCTGCAGCCGCCTGAATCAGGCTACACGGTAGCCAGCAGCCAGAAGAAGCTTCCATGATGGTGTGACAGGAGGTGGGAGTGGGCACTGGGGTGGGGCATGGGGGCTCCCAATTTTCTTTGGGAGCTTCTTCCCCTCTGCCTCCTGATGTGTTTACATAGACATACTGCTCTAGTAACCGACCCCCGGCTGCTCCCCTTGCACATCCCCCATTGCTGCTCTGCCCTTTCTGCCTTCATTCACCCTCGGCCTTCTCCCATTTCCCCACTCTGACTTCAGTTGAAAGGGCACAGGAAGGTGGGGAAGAACCTTCAGGACCCAGGCACGTGCATCACCCATCAGATTGCTGGAGGCATGCCATTCCTAGCCATCCCTTAATCCATCTCAAACACTCACCACCACCAGCGCTCCCCTCACCCACTTGCAGAGCTGGCCACAGGAAGACCTGCCATTTCCAGACCTCAAAGCCAATTTCAAGGCTTGCATCAATGCACACTCCAGGAAATGTTGACCCAAGATGGCGCTACCCTGTCAGACCTCATACTTTTGTGAACTCTCAGAGGGCAAACTGACCCTAATCCCTACTTTAGCCAAACAGAAAAAAGAAAGTAAAGACATCAAAGGGACATACATCATAAAAAGCATCCAAGTGTCAAACCGGACATTTGTGGTTGGCTTCTCTTGGGGAGTGTCTATATCATTGACCCCTACAGTTTCCAGTGATAACTCAGTAGATCTTCACTGAGCACTCACTAAGTAGGTCGACTAAACTCCACGACTAAGAGCATAGACTTTAGAACCGGACAGGCCTGGGTTCAAACCCCAACTCTGCCACTTGATAGCTGTGAAGTCTTGGACGGTGATCTCTGCAAAGCCCCAATTTCCTCCTCGATAAGTGTGGGATTAGAGTACTTTTTACGCATCAGAAAGGTTTAAATGAGACATGCACTCATAACAATTAATACAATATGTGGCACCCAATATCATGCAATATAATTGATAGTAATCATTTGTTTTAGAGGCTGAATATCTAGTGGTGAGTAAGACAGAGTTGCTGTTTTCAGGGAATTTAGAATCTTGAGGAGGAGGTAGACACAGACCCCAAACAACTATCATGCACAAAATGACAAGTACCTTACAAGGCTACAAACAAGGTGATACAAAGAGAATCAGGGAAGGAGAAGTCAATTTTAACTTTGGGGTGAATGAGGAAGTGACAAGAAAATCTCCACAAAGGCAATAGTCTTAAGTGGGGCTTAACAAACCCAAGGATTCTGGCAGGTACCAACACTGACAGATGTCATTCCATCCCAGAGGAAAAAGCGCAGCAAGGATGTGGAGGCAGGGCAGTCCACGAGTGTCATCTGGCGAGCTGGGAGCTTAGGTGTCTGGTGGAGACTGAAGGGAGGATGGACAGGGAAGATGAAAGTTCAGGTGCTTGTGGACTTTGGAAGCTAAACACTTTCTTTCTAAGTAGCATTGACTTTTGATATCAGGCAGCGAACCAGAGTTCCAGGAGCCCAGGGGTCTGACGGGAGTCGGAATTCCAGTGACCATTGTTGGCAACCAACGAGGCCCGACTGGCCCCGATGGCTCCCTGACCCCCAGAGTATTGGCGTGAGCTGAGCCTGCGATCGCCTGAGCTTATAGCCCAGCCTTGCTGCTGTCGCAGGCCTGCACATCATAGTTTATAGAGTTCTTCCTATGCCTGGCCTGTGAGGTCAGCAGGCAAGAGCTCCTTCCTAGAGAAGGTACAGCACTGGATCAAGGTCAATGGGTGATAGAGTCCCAGCTGAGACCAGAACTTGCCTCTGTGGGCTCATGGTTTGGCAGGAAGTGCAAAGACCCAGAGTCAGAAGATGCTGGTCCTGGCTCCGTGACTCACCAGCCACGTACTCAAGAGCTGTCCCTTCCCTTCCCTGGGCCTCGGGGTTCTCATCTGAACAATAAGAGGCCTGCGCTAGAATCTGGTCACTAACTGATCCCAAGGTCCTTTCCAGCTCAAACAGTCTATGGTTCTAGCAGTGCACATGGTCCTTTCAGGATGTCAGACCTCCTCCCAGCACTTGGTTAAAAATAAATATAATTAACGAAAGAAAATACCACATCCAGCTACCTTTTATCTCCCTTTTAAAATGAAAAAAAAAAGAGAGAGAGAGAGAGATAATGACCAAAAGGGGGAGAAAGCAATCCCTCCTCCAACTGGCAGATAGGAAAAAATAAATAAACCATCTTCAAAAAGAATGCTTTATGGAGAGGCAGGTAAAAAGCCAGGCTGCTTAGTCTGGGGTCTGGGGTACCAGGGGCTGGCTGTGTTTTGATGTCACCATACCTGGATGTGCCTCCCTGGACTCAGAGGCCCTCTTGTGCCGCAGGTTACCTGATTAGACAGGTTCTGTTATATCCCCCAAGACTCTCCTCCACTTTGTAAAGGCTCCAGTGACTGGGCCGAGGCAGAACCCATGGCCAATTAAACCCATTGGGCTCTTTGTTTGGTCTGAGTTTTGATTTGTTTGTTTAGCAAAATGTCAGACCAATTAAAGCCAGATCCAAGAGCCCTCCACAAGCACACACCCAGCTGCAGAGTCGCTGGAAGGCAGGAGGCCGGAGGATGGAGCCAAGTGAGGACTGGAGGAGGGGCGAGGCCCATGCTAGGGAGAGAAGTCCCAGGCCTGGGTAGACAGGGTCCGCTTACAGAGGGCAGGATACAAAGCCTCGGAAAGACAACCGTGTATCCCGTGACCCAAGATGGTCCTAATTTCAAATTTGCCCAAAGGAAATTCTTGCTTGTCAGGCAGAAGCAGCAGCTCCCTTGCACCCAGTGACTGGGGTTCCTGCCCTAGAGGGCTTCTTCTGCCTTCGTCAGCCCCTGCCCCTCCCACACGGCAAGGAGTCTATGGCAAAGGGAATGGCTACCCAGAGCTCACGACCCCCTTTCTAGACCACGTTCCAGGTGCCCAGGGGATTCCCTGCCCAAATGCCCCAAGCTGACCTCTAGGATCTTCCGCAGTGTCTTCCCCAATCTCTCCTCCCAAGGATGGGCCCCACCACCAGCATGACCCCTAGACCTAAGGGATGGCTCTTTTCAGGGCATGCAGAAGGAGCCTGGACGTGTGCATTGGGATGCCCACACACATACTCGTAAGGGCTGTCTCAGCACACAAGAAGAAACGGGCATGAAGAAGCCAAGCAACTGGCCCAAGGTTTTCCTCTGTGGTCCCTGGTGTAGGGCCTATCTCCTCACCAGCCTGGAGCTCCTTGAAGGCCGGGCTGGTTTTCCTTTCCCTCTGTGGGAATGCCTGCCTCTGGCACCCAGCTCGGCAGAGGCCTCTGCCCACCCTGGCCTGCCTCACTGGGACAACAGGCCGACTGACCTCAGCCCCTAGGTCTGGTCCAATCCTACACGGCATCATGGGTCACCCCTTTGGTGCTCCCCTCTGCCCTTATGAGTCTCCCTGATTGGCTGAGGGATGGGTAGGACAGCCTCCCTGTTGGATCTGCCGTCAGGGGAGGAGGCAGGCAGCAGAGCAGGACAATGCTTGGCCTCCGAGTCACACCGGTCTGGGGCTGACGCTGGTCCTGCCATAGCCGGGGAGTTTAGCCACAGTACTTACCCCCCCCCACCCCCAGTGCTGGTCATCAGTCAGCCTCACCTGCCCAGCCTCAGGGCAGCTGAGGGAGGCCCACCCTGGTCTGTGCCAAGCCGGGAATCTCTGCAAGCCTGGGGCCTGGCCTCCAGTAAGGGGGTGGGGGGAGGGAATGAACCATTGCCATGATTTCCATGGCAATGATTATCCAGCTGGCTCTTTGGCCTTATTGATTTTCAGACTTCATAGAATAAGGAGCAGCACTTTGTCTCCTGCTTCATCAAACAGGGGCGAGAAACGAGGCTGGACATATCCTGTCTCCAGGCCAGGCTCTGTCCTACCCTCCCCACCCTGTGCGTGACCCAGGGACACCAAAATGAAATGATGGCTTAGGGGACAGGAAGGTCCCACACAGGGAGATGGGAGCCCTGATCTCTTGTGTCAGTGTCCCCCACTACACGCTGAGTAAACTGGGGCCAGTCACTTCGTCTCCCCAGACTCAGTTTACTCCTCTGCTAAGAGAAGTCCCAACCCCTGTCCCCTTCCCTCGGCCCCGAAGACAGGAACGGAGCTTGACAGACAGGCCACCTTCTGCTGTGCTGATGGAGACCAGGCGGGGCATGCGGTACCAGTTGCAGGACCTTGCCTTCAGAAGCCAGAGCCCTCGGGGTTTCGGGGCGTTAGAGATAAAGACAAGCCTGAACCAAAGACACGTGGGCCCCTTACTGACCTCAAGAGGCCACCAGTGTCTTTGGAGCATGTCACATCACATGCCAAACCGAGCCCCAAAATGGTCCTTTGTACAAAGTTTCGAGGTAGAATGAAAGTCTCCGTGTGGAACAGCCCCCTTCCCTGGCCCCTCTTCTCCTCACCATGACAAGCCAGGTCGACAGACAAGCAGAGGAGGGTTTTATGGAAGGGACAGCAGGAATGGCCCTGCCCGTGCGACCCCCACTCCCAATCTGAAAGTGCTTGTGCCCAGAGACGTCTTGTCCCCAGGCTCACTGGGGTCCTTATTATCTCCTTGCTAGAGGCTTTAGGCAGTGGTGGCAGACAGTCCCCATGACCACGAGCACAGGAGAGCGTCCAGATGGCTCTGGGCTCTAAGGTGTCCTTCAAGGCCTTCCTTATGTTCAGCCCCATCAGATCTAATGAAGAACAGAATTTTGTGCATCCTACATGCTAATCAAGGAAAAGGTGCAGTAAACATTTTGAGACACGAGGGAGCTGGGGTTCTCACTGGGTGGCTCAGTTTACTGGATGAGAATATTCAGGCAAGCAAGGAGCAGAAGCAGTGCCTTTAAACCCTGCCCTAAGTTAGGAGCCCAGGTCTGCTCCCCCATTTATGAGCAGAGCCTCTCTGGAAGGTAGGGGCAGAACAGATTGTTAGATCAGTCAAGCAGTAAACAGGCACTTTCTGATTAAATCCCCACTCCGGCCCCCCAGGAACTTATAGACTAGCGAGGAAGCTGGAACCAACCTTCAGGAAACAAGGCAAGATCACGTGCTAAGGGGTCTGGCTCTACAAGCGCAATGTTAGGTCAGGGAAGGAAAAACCCAGTGTGGACGGACATGATCACACAGAGCTTTCTAGAGGAGTGGGACTTGAGCCTTAAAGAAGAGGTGGCGGAAGGAATAGCATGAGCAAAGGCTCTGGGGTAGGAAGCTGTGCGGGAGGCCATGAGGAGAACCTCTAACGAGAGGGTGGCAGCCCGGGATGAGGGAGAGAGCTTGTGGAAATAGTGGCACGGAAGTCTGCACGTGATACTAGGATCGTGAGCAGGGAATGGAGAGAAAGGGGGACTCTAAGGGTCATTATGAAAGAACAAGCACTAGGCATTGACGCTGGGTTGGACTCGGAGCTGGGAGAGCCAAGGCTTGAAGCCGAGATGAGCAGCACCATGGGGCCACCAGTAGAAATGCAGTCGATGACGATGGAGAGATGGTGTGTTCACTTTGGCCAGGTCCAGGTGGGACGACGGGGTGCTCTGAGGCAGCTGGATACTAGCTGACACTCTGCCAAGATTTCTACCTAGAGCGGCACGCTCACCCAGACACCATCCTCGCTCCCCATGGGTGACTCACGAGTCATTGCGTAGCTGGCAGGTGTCCTGTCCTGGGCCAGAAAGGATGAGCCTGGTGGGCAGACTGGAGAATCCCCCCACACCCTGGACCCCAATCCCTGCCCAGCCCTTGGGAATTCCAGCTTGGGACCACCAGGCTTCCGTCTGGCCTCTCAGGCCTACGGAGCCTCAAGATGTGGTGGGATGGAGATTCTGAAGATTCTCTCCTACTCATGTTTGCTCGTGTCCAGGCCTGCCGCCGTTCATTCATCATTCAGTAGTCATGGAGCACTTACCAAGCACCTATCCCTGGTGTTGGGGGGAAGAGTCGAGTACGTGTGGCCCTGGCACACCAGGCTGTGTGTGGGGTGGGAGCGTAATGGGGAGTGGACTCCCCATGGCACAAGCAGAGCAAAGCCCACACCACGTCCCACCTCAGGAAGCCCCTCCAGCTCCATGCAGGAAAGCTGGGAGCAGTCCTCCCTGCCACTTGGCACAAAGATCTCTCTCACACCCTAGATCCCTGTATTACTTTACAGGGACCTCTGTAACAAAGCACCACAGACCAGATGGCTTAAAAACCCAGAAATGCGTTCTCCCCCCCCACCACCCCATGCTGGGAGGCTAGACGTGCAAAATGCAGAAGTCAGCAGGGCTGTGCTCTGTGTGCAGGGTCTAGGGGAGCATGCTTCCCTCTTCAGGTGGCTCCCAGCTGTCCTTGGCAGGGGGTAGGTGCCCCGCTCCGGTCTCTGCCTCCACCTCACATGCTTCTCCCTGTGCGTCCTCACACCATTTTTGCTCTGAGCATCTCCCCTCTAAGGACACCAGTCACATTGATTAGGGGCCCATCCTGCTCCAGTAAGATGTAATCAAGATGTAAGCGAAGATGGCATCTACAAAGACCCTACTTCCAAATAAGGTCACATTCACAGGTACCAGAGGTTAGGACTTGACATATGTCTTTGGGGAGACACAATCCAACCCCTAACAATACCCATGCTGGGTGATTTATTCGATAACTTCATGCTTTCCAGAACTCTGACAGCTGAAATGTCATCCCTCCCAACACCCTACAACTGTCCTTGTCTGGATGCAACCAGTCTCCTAGCCAGAAACTCCTGTGTACAGAACTCTAGAGCCGGGGGTCAGCAAACCGGGCCCGAGGCCAAACGTGGCTAACTGCCACTTTTGCTGGAAGGCACCCACGCCCATTCTTCACGTCTTACTGTCCAGGGCTGCTTTCCAGCTACAATGGCAGGGCTGAGTCATCTTAACAAAGACCTACGGCCTGCAAAGTCTAAAATGTTTACTATCTGGCCCTTTACAGAAAAACTCTGCTGACCCCTGCTCAAGGGTGTTCCCAGTGATGACCCGGAAGGGCCTTCCAGATAACTAAAGATGGCGTTACCGTCAGGATTCTGATGTTCAGGGTAATTTCACAGTGTTCTCTCATCTCTAAAATGGGAATAAAAATACCACCCACCACCCACCTTCTCGGGTCGTGGGGAAGAGGAGGAGGAAGAATTTAATGAGATAATTCATGTAAAGCATTAATCAAGGCGCATGGCAGATAACAAGCATTCGATACATGTTAGCTCTTCTTATGATTACTATCATTTTCCCAACATTCTGGGGAGAGAAGAGGGCCAGAGGCAGGGGAGAAGCAGGTCCCCCACCCTGCCTTGAGAATACACCCCGAGTCTGCTCTTGGACTCCTCGACAAGCAGCCAAGAGAAGAACTGACTGACCCCATTTTACAGCTGGAGACGGCAAGGCCTGGTGAATGGGAGGGTCTCAAAGGGGACCACCCTGGAGCAGAAGCAGGTCTGCAGTCTGAGTCTCAAAAAGCCCACCCTTCGTGACCCTCACCCCCACCCCCTTCACACACACACACACACACACACACACACACACACACACACACTCACTCACACGCTGTTCTTGCCAGGTGTGCCCCGCCCCCCGTCCCAGACACAAGCAGTGGACAGCTAGGATCCCATGGGCCCCCGGCTCACCAGGCATCTCCCCAGCACCCCTCAGAGCGAAGCTGATTGCTTCCACGCAATTTGAATTCATCTCATGCTTCAGGTGGAGCTTGGCTAATCAGGGGAGACATGAAGCCGAAGTGGGTGCAATCAAATTAACAACACTATGGCCCTGGCTCTTTAAGAAGAGTGAAAACAAAGCAGAAACCAGAACGCACCCCCCCCCCCCGCCCCCTCCAACCAGCTCTTCCCTGGGGAAGCCTGGAGCTGCTGCCTGGCTGAGCTCAGTGAGCTGCCACCCACCCCACCCCAGGCCCAGCACCCCACGTGCCAACAATGCCCCTTTGTGGAGGCTTATCTCACTCCGCCAAACAGGGCTACCGTTCTTGTCGTGATCTTGTTAACAAGGAGGAGACACAAACCTTTGGGGGGAGGGAGGGGAGTCGGCTGCACTGGGGGAAGGAGGGGCCCACTCACCTCAAATGGGTACATGTAATCCTTTCAGAAACAAAAGATGAGCGCTTCTGAGCCAGGAGGCTCCCTTCTTCTCTGACAAGTGGGTCCATAGAGCTCTCAGGAGCCTTCAGGGAATGGGTTGTCCCCTGGAAAATCCTCTCCCAAGGGGGCAGAGAGGGGGACACCCGGAAAACCGTTTTAGCCTGCCCAGAGCATCCTAATTGGCGAAAAGCTCCATGCAGATCCTGAAGGGATTTCAGTTAGACTCTCAGAAGGACTTCTGAAAAGTGAACTTCTTCCTTGGAGATAGTGAAGAACCACAGGACTTCGCTGCCCTTCTTCCAATCCTATTGGCTTTAAGATGGTCCTCCCTGCAGCGGAGGAAGGACCAGAGGGCAGGTACTAGAATGGGAGGGTCCTCAGCCCTGTCTGTAGTCCTTCCCCCAGACCGCGCGTGAGAATCACCCAGCTGGGGGTGGCTCTTAAGGAAATCTGTCGCCGGCCCCACTCTGGACCGATTAAATCTGAACCTCTGGGCATGGGGACTGTGCCATAAGATTTTTTTTTTTTTTAACTTTCCAGATAATTTGTACTTGTAGCCAGGCCTGAGGACCTCCTCAAACCTCTCCCCCCAGGCCTCCCACCTAAGAGAGCAGAATAGCCTAACCCCTTGGTCTCCTGGTTCCCAGACCAATCTTCTCCCCGCAGTGTTCACTGCATTTCTCCTCAGAGAAGCTGGGCTCTTCGCGCGCCCCTTCCTGGCTACCTGCGCCCCTGTCCACTGCGCTGCTCTGGCCCATGTCACATTGTGGGTAAAAACCGTGGGCACCTGGGCTAAGTCCTGCCTCTGCCACTTACTAGCTGTGTGACCTTGGGCAGTTTACTTCTCTAAGCCTCAGTTTCCCTATCAGAAAAGTGGAAACCAAAACGAGGTCGTTGGGGGACTAAGCGAACGGACACACGTAGAAGAACGCGGGACAGAGCTGACCCACAGGCAGAGCCCTCAGCAGTGGAAAAAGCACCGTGAGGACCACAGACTCCCGCCCAGCAACGGGGTGGAGAGGCGGGGCCCCGCGCTTCCTTTTGGAATGCAACATCCCTTGCTTTCTCCACACTTGATCTGGCCTCTCCCCACAGCCAGGGGCGTTCCCGTCCTTTCTTCCACGTTCTCCTTCCCACACACACTGCTCCTCTCCTTTGGGTATTCATAACTGAATCTTCCCTCCCTGGTGACTTGGGGACTTGTCAGAAACACCAGCTGAGCTCCAGTCACCAGGCGGAAGAGAGGGAGGGAGACAGAGACAGAGGAAGGCTGACTCACCGCCAGCTAACTCCTGCCCCCAGCCCCCCGCCCCGCCTCGCCTAGCCTCCTGGGCCTGCCACCCCAGCCCCACTCCAGTTTCCAGGCTCCTTCCACACTCCCCCAGGACTCATCTGCACTACGTCATCCCCACCCAGTTCCCTGCTCCTGGGATAAAGCCCAGAGTGGGAGAAAAATCAACCAGGCAGAAGGAGAAGGCTGGACTAAAACCAGAGGAAAGGGAGCCGATGACTTAGGGGACTTGGGGCTTGGTCTCCTTCCTGCCACTTACCAGCTGTGTGGCCTTAGACAAACCACTTAGCCCCTGTGAGCCTCCGCTTCCCACTGGTAATGTAGAGGCTAATAACCCCAGACCACCTCCTTAACAAGAGTGAAGCTCCTCACAAAGGATGCTCCGGGGCTATGCAAACTGCAAGGAGCAGACCTCCCCCCAACCCCCGACTCTGCCCCAGCCTGTGAAGCGGGACCCCAGAGAAAGTCAGCTGGAGGAGCAAGGGAGGGCCGAATAGATGCAGTTGACTATCCCCATGGCAGCATCTAGAGGCCCAAGAACCCCATCTCCAAGCCTGGGTTTGGTCGGGAAGTCTGTGGATGCTGGGGGTGAGCAAGGAAGCTGAGCTGTCTGGCGGTGTTTTAAAAATCTATCAGCCTCTCACATCAAATTAAAATGTAAATAGCAGCTGGTCTGGGCAGGACCTCAGGGGTGACAGGAGCCGGCCTGTGAGTAATTTCACAGACGGGAACCGGTTACATCAGATTCTGACAACTGTCTTGTTTCTGAAATTGATTTCCTCTCCCCTCGGCTTGCTGCCCCAGGAGGGTCCAGGAGCGAGGGGAGGGGGTGATCTGCTCAGCCTGGTGCCTTCCTCCTCTCCACGGCGCCTGCCAAGAAGGCCCTGGTGGAACCAGGAGGAGAAAATCTGAAATTTCTGCATGGCTGTAAGGCAGTGGCCTGGGTGCCAAATGCCCAGCAAGGCTCCTCCCTGCCTTGGAGTGAGTCTAACCTTGGACCTAAGAAGGTGGACCCAGGGCACTGGTGGGGAACAGGAGAGGTAGGTGTCCTGCGCTTGGGAACTTTCCACAAATATGCTGAGTCCTCAACAGAGATGCTTCTGCCCTGGTGAGTGTCCCCGCCAGAGACAAGGGTACAAGGACTCTGCAGTATATGGCATGCACCATGCCAGGGATCTCTCTCAATGCCCATAGGAGGGACAACTGTAATGACATGGGGTGTCAGGGAGTCATCTGTGGCCTCTACCAGGCTTGCCGCAATTTGGCCATGCATAGTGCCAGGCACCATACCGAGCACTGGGGCTGTAAAGCTTTGATAAAGACTGGCTCGGTTCACACAGGACTTCCTTCGGGACCCAGGGAAATGTGCCACCCTCTCCACCTAAAGGGGCCATATTGGAAGGAGCTATGTATTAAGAGGCGGCTGGCCTACATGGGTCTCCTTGATGCCTCTAGGCCCAGCCCTTCCCTGTTCCCAAGTCCCCAGAGAATCTCCCCCTGCACCCCTCTTTGTAAAAAGAAATTAGGTTTTCCTGGCTGTTAATTGAATTACACTGCAGGAAAGCAGAGAAATTGTATCTCATTAAAGCCTCCTGTGTCCTATTGGAGCATCATGTTGCCTATGTGGCTGCTATTAGCATTTGTCACAGAGGACTCAGCCCTGTGCGTACAATCCCTTCCTCTCCTCCCCTGCTGTGCTCCTAAAGCTGCCACCGTCCCTGATGCCTGCCCTGGGAACATCCTGCTGGGGCTGCCCACCACAGAGAAGCCCCAGCTCTTTGGTGACAGCCAAATTCCATTTTCCAAAGCCAGAGACTCTGTGCATGCACGGCAGACAGACAGACTCCAAGAGGTGGCCGTCCCTCACAACCACAGTAGCAGGGACTTAGGGAAGAACTGCCTTCTGGAAGCCTCGGTCTCCTCATTTGAAAAATGGGGATAATAAGACTTCTTATGGTTGTTGCTGAGGGGGGATCATTGAGCAATAAGCCAAGAGGCAAAGCATCCAGGTTATTGCCTGCTCCATCATGGGCATCACAGGCCCAGGGAGGCCGTGGAGTTTAGTCAAGAAACACGGTACTGTCAGTATGTGGTACATGGTAAGTTCGAAGTAAAAGGTCATCATAAAAGTGTGTGTGTGTGTTTGGAGGGAGGGTGCTGTGGGTAGATGTGCCTTAGACAGTCACGTCAGGTTATTGACATGCAACTGACAATTGCATCATGTTATGTGTATGTGACACCATGTATGAGTCTGTGGTCAAGACATCAGAGCACAGGCAGTGACGGTGACTGTGTTTGTGACTTTGGGGTGTATTTTTATCACTGCTTTTCGTGTGTGTATCTTTGCTCCCATAGGTGGGTGACTGAACATGAACATCTCTAGGGAATTTTTGGGGAGTCTGCCTGCAACCCAGAAAGCCCTCTGGGGCACAGCTGAGCCTCGGTGCTATGAGGGTTCAGGTTCAATTCTGTTTGTGTCTGTGATTCAGTGGAGCACAGAGACCTTATGATCCAGAACAAGAAGCAAAGGGGAAGCGGAGGGAAGAGGAGAGCAGGTGGGGTGGGGCAGCGGCCACCCTGGACCCCCCTCTCTGGGGGGCTGTCTTGTTAAGCCCATCTGTACAGCAGCCGAGAGGGCTGGGGCCCCCAGTTTGTGGGCACAAGAGGGCACTGGGGCTCTTGGAGGCCGGGGACAAGTCAGGGGAAGGGGCACAGGGGTAGAGTTCTCAGTTCTGGTATCGGCAGGGAGACTGGGTAGGGGAGAGAGAAGGGAGGAGGCAGGTTCTCTGCTTCTTGCCTAGGGCAGAGGGCTCAAGACACCTAAATGTGAGGGGAAGAGTATGCTGAGCCAGATTCCCAGACCATCTTTTCCTCTCTCCAGAGACCCAGACACCCCCAAGGACAAGGTCCCCCAATCCTGCTGGGATCTCTTCTACAGTGCCCGAGATTGCCTACCTCTGGTGCAGGAACTCACTGCCTCCCAATGCAGCCCTCTCCCTAAACAACAAAAACTACCAGCAAATTCCTTCTTGGGCCAAAGAGGAGGTCTGTCCTTCTCCCTTTATCAAAGAACTCTTGTGTCTTGTCCCCATCTTACTCCCTGCAAGTTACAGATGCCTGGTTTTCAGCCACTCTTCAAATGGCACGGTTTGAAACGTGTCCATCTTCCTGGTCACACTCCAGCTTGTTAATGTCCTCCGTCAAGTGGAGTGCCCAGAACCAGCCCTCGTGAGTCCTCTGGAGCTTGTGCTTATAATGCTAAAGAACTGGGGACTCGTTCTCCCAGCCTTGCCTTAGCTTCCTCCTCCAGGGCGGCAGCTCTGTGTGGTAAGCACTGCCCTCTGCCATCTAACCGCCTCTCAGATGCCCTGCTGTTTACTAGTGTGCCCTCAGTTTCTTCATTTGTAAAAAGAAGGGTGCAGGTAGATGCTCCATACCCATGCCATTCAACAAAAACAAAATGCGAGCCACATCAGTAATCTGAACGCTTCTCGTCGCATGTTTAAAAAGTAAAAAGAGACAGCTGAGATTTATTGTAATAGTAAACAGTTGACCTTGAACAACACAGGGGGGAGGGGTGCCACCCCCCAAAGCAATAAAAAATCCAAATATAACTTTTGACTCCCCCAAAACCTAACGACTGATAGCCTACTGTGGACCAGAAACCTTACTGATAACATTAACAGTCGATTAACACCTATTTTGTATGTTGTATGTATTCTCTACAGTAGTCTTTTTTTAATTTTTTAATTTTAATTTTTATTTTTTTTAAAGATTTTATTTATTTATTTATGAGAGACAGAGGGAGAGAGAGAGAGAGAGAGAGAGAGAGAGAAGCAGAGGGAGAAGCAGGCTCCCAAGGAGCAGGGAGCCCGATGCGGGACTCAATCCCAGGACCCTGGGGTCGTGACCTGAGCCGAAGGCAGACGCTTAACCATCTGAGCCACCCAGGCGCCCCTTCTCTACTGTAGTTTTATAGTAAAGTCAGCTAAAGAAAAGCAAATGTTCTTAGGGAAATCATAACGAAGAGAAAATACATTTACAGTGCTATATACTTATTATTTATTTATTTATTTATTACTTATTTTTTTAAATCCGCATATAAGTGAACCCATGCAGTTCAAATCCATGTTATTCAAGGGTCAACCATATTTTATTTAACTCAATGTATCTAAAATATTAACATGTAACCAATGTAAAATTATTAATCATATATTTTACCTTATTGTTTTCTTCCTATGTGTTTGAAGCCCAGTGTGTGTCTACCACCTTACAGCACATCTCAGTTCTGCAGAGGCTATGTTTCAAGTGCTCAGTAGCCCATGTGGCTCATAACTGCCATATCGAACATTATCTGGGCTCTCCAACTCTAGGGCTCTGGGATTCTGTGGAATAGCCTGGCAGGTCACATCTTAAGGAGGGCATGTGCTTATCTGGTGCTTTTTGTGGACCAGGAGCAGGGCAGGAGAGCCCTCGGGTCCCTATTTGCCCCCATAACGACTCTGTGGGTGGAGGTATCCTGTCTTCATATCACAGGTGATGAGCCTGAGGCTCACAGAAGTTGTCTGTAGTGTGTTGAAGGCTACATACTGGTGAAGACACAAGTAGAACCCACGCCTGCCTGGCCTCCAACCCCTTCAAGCTGGTGGGGAGCCACAGAAGCAGCCTCCTCTTCTTAGATGGGCTCCCCTCAACATGCTCTGAGCTTTGAGGCTATGAGGACAGCATTGGGTTGTGTTGCATGATGCTCATTGCAATAACAGTGGGGAAGGGAACACACCCCAGGCCCCAAGTGCGGTTGTTACTCAGAGCTGAAGGACAAAGTGCGATCTCTGGAGGCCCCATTGTTTCTGGTTGCCCCCATGTCTGTCTCTTTAAACAAACGTGATTGGGAAGATTCCCTGGGTGGGACTGACATGTATAGATGCACAGGTTGTGCATCTGCTCAAAGCTGCATAGCCTAAGGGGCAAGTGGAGTCTGAAACCCAGTTCCTGCTCCACTGGCCAAACTATGGCTCTCGGCACCGGGCTGCATCCAGCCAGATAGGTGCCTTTATCATTCACACTCGTGCCCTGGACAGGCTACCACAGCTCTGCCTAGAGAGCAAAACAGGGATGTGCTGCAAGTTTCTTGTTCTGTTGCAGAGACTTGAAGTCCTCCTTCCAGAGAAAGACTTTTCCTTTCCCCCTACTTCTCAGGCCTCTGACCTCTGCTGACACTTGACGCTGCTCCCACCCCCCCACGCACATGCATGCATGTATGCGTGCATGCGCGTGCGCGTGCGCGCGCGCGCGCACACACACACACACACACACACACACACACACACACTTCTGCAGGACATCCCCCAGCTCCTCCGTGGTTTCAGCAGCATCTCAGAAGCAGAACTCCTCTTCCCCAGGAAGGCCTCAGGGCTTGGCCCACCCAGGGTTCCCCAGCCCCCATCTCTGACCATTCACAGCCCCTGCGCCCCTGCCCCCACACCGGGTGCATTTCAGTCCTCCAGAACTAATGGTGGTATCTGCAATGCAAAGCCCGACTTGTTGATGTAAAATCTTACTCTATATTCTACCCAGGTTTATACGAGTGAATTATGCAAATCTTTGACGGAAAATATTCCTTCACACATCCTTGAGAGTGTAAAACCTTAGTCAATAATTCATACTTGGATGTCTCTGACTGCAGGCTTTTTCTTCATTATAACTTGCACCTCGTTATTTGTCTTTCACGTTTTATTGTATATCCTGGTGTAATGCTGTGCATTATAAAATTTATCTGCTTCATTATTTGATGAGCTGGGGCTGAGGATTGGCTGAGAGGCTGGCGCAGGGGCCGGGGGCCAGGGCTGCCCTAGGTGTCGAGTCCCATATGACAGCAGGCAGAGGCGGTGGCTGGCTGCACGGTGTGATTTCAGGGGCACCAGACACCACCCTTCATCCCCCACACTTGCTCCAGATGTCTCCTCGCCCAGTGACGGGTGTCTCAGGACACATCGTTATGGCTGCATGGCTTCCTGTGTCCTTAGGAGTCAGGTGACCCAGGAGAGTTTGCTGGGAAGAACTTTGAGTAGGTCTTTAAAGCTGGAAGGGAGAGAGATCCTGAGGACGCTGGGAGGGAAAGAAAGGGTCGGCCACTGAAGCAGAGCGGGAACACGGTGCCCCAGAGGGGAGCCGGGGGCTGGTTGGACAGAGGAGATGGGGAGCTCTCTTGCACAATTGCCCAAGCAGGCCAGTGATGGGGTCTGTGAGGTGCTCCTCTGCAGAACTCAGTGTGAGGAGGGGCCCTCTCCCCCCGCGGGTGGGGGCGGGAAGGTGGAATGGTGTCTGATTCTTACAGTCTCACAGTCAAGCACTGCCCAGCCCAATGTGCGGGCTCCAGGATGGCTAATGGGCACCGTGGGTGGGGTAAGAGCCCCTGGGGACCTGTACTCTGAGAGGCAGATTTTCCCAGGAAGGTAGTGAGGAAAAGACCAGGACGAAGACAGTCTTCCGGTTGCATCAGACCCCTCGCCTTTCCGAGGTCTGCCTCTGCTCGGGGAGGTCCCACTGGCTCGGGTACCCTTTCCTCCCCATCGACGCCCCGCTGTGTCTGGTGTGCATTTCCCCAGCCTAACACCTACCATTCTGTGCTGGAATCGCTAGTCTTGTTGTCTGTTCTCACTGCCGCCATGAAACTCCTTGAGATCCGATGTGTCCTGTTCATTTAGATCCCAACACAAGGCCTGGCACATAATAGGTGCCCCAAAAATGCTTGTAAAATGGCTGGATGGTGCCTTCCCAGACAGCCCTCAGTCACGGGTAATTTCTCCTAATACCTCTGGGCAGTACTCTTCACATCTTCCTCATCTTCCTGTTGCGTATGCAGGTGTCTTGCTCCCCCTCCCTTCCCCCACTCCTCCCCCTCCTCCCAGGCAAGGACCCTGTCTCACATCATGTGTGCTGCCCCCCAAGCCTGGCACAGTGCCATGTACTGGCATAGGCACTCGATACAGATTTGTTGAATTGCATGGAGGAGGATGGGGGTGGGATTTCACTGGCAGCCAAGATCATCTTTCCCTCTGCTACTCTCCTCCTGCTGCTGCTGGCCAAGGTGCTCAGGCCCAGGAAAGGGTCAAGATCTAGAAGCTTCTTTTCAGGGCAGTGGGAGGGGTGTCCTGATGGCCAGCTGGGGCCTTGGTTGTTTCACGATGATTTTCCCAGGTCAGCGGTGGAGGTGGCTGTGGGGAGGGTCACAGACCGGTTAGCACTGCCGGGGGGACCTTAATCGTGAAGATGCTCGCCATGCTTTTCTGTTGCGTTTTGTTTGGAAGAACAGGGGAGTTTCTCAGCAGTTTGAGAGGAGCAAACCAGCTGAGCCAGAGCCGTGGAGAGAGCCTGAGCCACGAACACAAAGCAGAGGCCCCAGTGCTTTAGAGCAGGGCTCCTAACCCGGGGTCCAGAGACCACCCCCCAAAGAAAGTCCATGAATCTGATTCAAGGAGTCCATGAATTGTGGTCAGAAAAGAGGGCACATCTTTTCTTCCACTAACTTGTAACTGAAATGTAGTATTTCCTTCCATTTGAATATAAACAACAAAGCCCTGCAGCAGCAGGACCTGGGGCTCTCGCCCGGAGAAATCCACAGATGTTTTCACACTGCAGCTCCTGCACGTGTCTCCACATATCGCTCATGCTCATCGCTGTTACAACATTGTGCTGCTGTAGCTCAGCACTAGATCGTATTTGATAAAGAGTAATAACTAACATATATTGATATATGATATACTATATGAAAAGTTTGCTTTTGAAGGTTTTTAATATTTGTATAACTGTACTTCAGTATATCTGGTTCCCTTTGTAATTCTATGTATATTGTGCATTTTAAAGCATTCTGGAGAGGGGTCCGCGGAATATGAGAATCCCTGAAGAAGAGAGAGGCCACTCCAGTCATGGGTGGGGAGGGGGAAAGGGAGACAGGCCAGTGGGGTTTCTTGCAGCACCACTCCACAACTTTTACTGGACCCTGTCCCTGGGGCTGAGGCGCTCTGCGGGGAGGGGCAAGGCGGGGGGAACTCTGTGCAAGGCACACGCCCCTCCCCCAGCCTGGCCTCCCCACTTACTGGGGCCTCCTGCACCTCCTCCCCTCCCCAGTCCCAGCCATGATCACCTCCCACCCCAACACCACCATCGCCATCAAGGGTCATGCGAAGGAGCTCAACTGCACAGCGCGGGGTGAGCGGCCCATCATTATCCGCTGGGAGAAGGGGGACACCGTCATCGACCCCGACCGAGTCATGCGGTATGCCATCACCACCAAGGACAACGGCGACGAGGTTGTCTCCACGTTGAAGGTGAGTGACCATGACCCAGTCTCAGGCGGACCCCAAATTTCAGAAAGTGGGGATCCCACAGTTTTACATCTGTATCTAATGGAGGTAAATGGGGATCTGGAAGCCCCTCCCCCAACCCCCAAAAGCACCCTCTCCTTCCTGCCTATTCAGGAACCTCTGCCGTAGAACCTCACTATGTCTCCTTCCTGACAACCCCACAGCCATTAAATGTGTGGAACCCTCAGCCCTTCTCCCTTTTCTGGAACCCCTGGTCTCCATCCTCCCTCCTGGACCCCTCAGCTCCTCCCTCCCTCTGGGACTTCTCAGTTCCTCCCCTTGTCATGGGCCCCTCAGCCCCCTTTTCCCTCCCTCCTGGACCCCTCAGCCCTTTCCTCCCTTCTGAGACCCCTCAGCCCCCTTGCCCCTTTCTCCTGGGACCCCTCGGTTCCTTTCTTTCTTCTTCCTGGACCCCCCTGCCTGGACTCTTCCAACCTCCATCCTTGGAACTTTCTGGGACGAGGAGCCCTTGACAAAGCCCCTTATGGGTCCCCCTCCCAGAAGAAGTGGCCTTGCTTATCCCCACGAGAGTGGGCCCGCTTCAGCAGACAAGTTCTAAAACACTCTCCCCATTTCCTCCCTCTCTCCCCATCCTCCTGCCCCTGCTGGCCACCTCCCAGCTCAAGCCAGCTGACCGTGGGGACTCTGTGTTCTTCAGCTGCCATGCCATCAACTCATATGGGGAGGACCGGGGCTTGATCCAACTCACTGTGCAAGGTACCCTCACCTGCCCCACCATTCCTTACCCCTTTCCCAGGGAGCCAGGTCCCCACTGCTAACTCCACCTCAAGAACAGGGGCATCACCCAAGCCGTGGTGGAGGATGATGGGAAGAGCCTTCGTCCACTCTCCCTTCTGGCCAGAGTAGGGCAATAAGGGCCCTTCCAGGCACACTTCAGACAGCAAGGTTTACTATGGTCACCATCACTGTAGAACACATTGCTGCTTCCAGAAGTGGAGGCATCTGGGTTTGTGGGCCCAGACCCTGGAGGAGATGAGAGAAGGGAAAGTCGAGCTGGGAAACGTTGGGAGCTCTGCATGGAGGACAAGCAGGCTCTCAGGTCAGAGGAAATCCCTACAAGAGGACCTGTCCTCCCTCAGGCCAAGGAAGAGAGGGTAACAAAGCAGGAGACCAAGCTTGGCCCCCTCTCTGGCTCTGAGCCCTGCTGCTGGGCCTCCCAGTCCCACCTTGCCCAGACCCCAGAGTTCAGAACTCTTGGGTAGACCACAGTTGTCACCAACCCCCAGGGATACAACAGAACCCTGGTCTTCTCTGGAGATAGGCAGGGGGTCAAGCTCTCTGCTGCTGTCCTCACTTCTGCTCCTTCCATCTGCCACTTCCCAGAGCCCCCTGACCCCCCAGAGCTGGAGATCCGGGAGGTGAAGGCCCGGAGCATGAACCTGCGCTGGACCCAGCGATTCGACGGGAACAGCATCATCACGGGCTTCGACATTGAATACAAGAACAAATCAGGTAGGGTGAAGGCTCAGCCCTCCACGGCCCTTGTGCCCTTGCCCTGCCTGTGCCCTTCTGGCAGGACAGTCCCTGAGCCTCCGAGCTGCCCATCTAAGGCAAACACTCCAGCACCCACCAGTGTATGAGCCCCTGTGGCTTCCTAAGGGAGGGACTCTGGTTGGGCTAAGAATTCTGTGAGAGGGACAGATGGACCCCCAATGGATGGGGAGGGAGTGCCAGTCCCCTCTTTCCACGACTGTCCCTGGACCAAGATCCACAAGGTGGTCTGACTTAAAGCAATGGAAAGGCCCAGGGCTAAGAGACTATGGGTTGTGTCTGTGGGGTCAGAGACGTCATGGGTTTGGCTAGGTCATCTGGGCACTCCTGGTTTGGGATGATGGGGATGCTTGGGAGTCAGAGAGCTGGTGCTTGCTGGTCTCTGGGGGATGGAAAAGCCAAATCTAAGTTTTGTCCTCCCGGTAGCCCTTCAGAGCCCTCCCCTGGGACCCTCGCTAGCTCCCATGAGGCTGCCTGCCACTGTGAGGCCCTGTAGAACAGAGTGAACGACAGGCCGCCAGGTCTCCGGGGAAATGGGGTCCCCACGGTCAGGTGGCAGGAATGGCAAGGAGGGGGCCTCAGAGGGCACAAGAAGCCCGGAGTGGACCAAGCCACAAAAGAGCTGCAGGGGTTCGTGTTTGTATCTGTGTGACTGTCTCTGGAAGGTATGTGAAGAATGGGCCATGGGGGTTCCCCTGACAGGGCACATGGGGGGCCCCAACAACATGCGAGTGAGGGGAAACCCTACTCCTCATTCTGGATGCTTTTGTACCTTTCAGATTCACATAAGCCTATATAAGCTTTTCCAAAACAACTTAAACATCAAAGGCCAAAAAGGAGTCTGGAGCACTCAGCCCTCCCCAGCCCCCCTTCCACCACCAACTCCAGCTCATTTTCCAGGTCTTGGGGTAGATTCAAGGTTCTGTTTCCCCCAAGGCCTTCCAGACCCTTCCTTGGGTCCTTAGCACAGCACGTGGTCAGTGGCTTGGCTGGGTGTCCTCTCCTCTGGAGGGACAAAGTCCCGGGCCCTGCCGTCTTCCCAGCACCTGGCACATGGCCCACCACATGGTAGGCGCTCAGCAGAGGGCTGCTAGGTGAGTCAAAGTGAGACACGGCAAAGCAAACCTCTGAGTCGCCTATTCACCTCTTGAGAAGCAGCTCTGTCCAGGACACTGGGGTCAGTCACCTCTGGTACACAGTTCTACAGGGTTCTACAAAGTTCTACATCTCTGAAACAGGGCTCTACAGCTGCTCTCAGAAGCTTATGGTCTGGCTGGGGAGAAAAGTCAGGCGGCAGCCAGCCACCCAGGAGTCCACCCTGAGTGCGGGAGGAAGGTGGCGAGAGCAGAGGCCACCACTCACAGGGGCACCGGCGAAGCATCTCTCCTGTCCCTGTAGACGCTGCACTGAGAGCTAGGACTTGAGGACTGAGAGGTGATGGGCCTGGATTCAAGGAAAGGGGAAGGGCAGAGCCCGAGTGGGGCGCAGAGGGCTCTCGGATATAGTTCTTGCGCAATCGGACTAAATGTGTTCTGGGGCCAGGTTGGGAGGGGGCCTCTGGGCTGAGTTTTCCTTTGTTGGGGAAGGTCACTGAGAGCCACTGATAGTGTCTGACCTCCCAGAGAGAGATTTGGGTACCATGGCAGCCTGGAAAGAGTCATCCAGCGTCCGTGGAAAAATGAGAAGCCTCTGGGAGCAAGGAGACCGTTGCAGGGCCCCAGCGGGGGGAGAGGTGAGCAGCAGCGGGGCCTCAGCGGAGACACAGGGCCCAGAGGGGAGAGGAGTCTGACTGTGTCCATCTCATGCCTCAAGACTTCCTGAGGCTGGCCTGGAACCAGACAGGAATGGACGGGTCTGCAGGCCCACGTCCCCAAGGGGCGGTGCGCACTCCAGCTCCCTGTGGGCTTGCCGTGGCCGGCAGGCTCTGCTCCCCGGGTCCCTCGCACCCCTGCCCCCCAGCCCCTTGTAACTGCCTCCCTGCCCTCCTCCCCCATGCTGCCCCAAGCTCGCTCGCCCGCACGGACCACGCTCTAAGGTGTGCAGACCTTTCCTGGGGCACCACGGAGCCGGGCGAAGCTGAGAACCTCCCATGTCTGGAGAGCAGGGCCAGAGGTGCGGGCAGGAAAGGCGCTGTTTTCGGGGCACATCCATGTCTTCCCCAACCCCCTTGGGCTCTCCTGCAAGATGAGCAACTGCCATACCCTACCCCAGAGCTGGGGGTCCCAGGACAGGTGGCCAGAGTGGAGGGAGGGGTAACGAAGACTCTCCCTTCAATGAGGGCTTTGCACCTGTGAAAAAAATCAATCTCAGGATCAAGAGCATGGGGCAGCTGCCTGCTCCTTTGCCCTACCTTTGCACTGAACTGCTCCAGACTATCCCACCCCGGTGGGCACCTGTCCCCTATCCCGGTGGGCGTTCCCACAAGGTGGGAATGGTAATGCCTGCCTCGCGGGGTTGTTTTGAGGGTGAAAGAGAAAGCATCCAGCACAGGGCTACGGTAAACCTTTCATAAACGTGAGTTCCTCCCTCCCTTCTAACTCACATACCTCATGTGGCAGTCTCTAGTCCTGTAGGGCTTGCAGGCTGAAATAGATGTCTGTCAGTCAGCAACATGGACTGAGTGCCAGTGAGTTTTTGCAAAATCATGCAGCAGCCATGTGGTAGGGGAAGAAAAAGAAATAAAAGGCAGTGTTGCCCTTGGAGCTGACAGTGCAGTCGGAGTGAGAACAGACACTGTGTACGCACACGCACACGCACAGGCCTTCCGAGCCATTACAAAGCATTATCCAATCACATGTAACATACCACAAACTGTATTACGTGATAACTGAAAAAGGTATCCTAGGGAACAGATGGGTGACTCGAAGGAGGGGGCTGGGCGCGTGCGTGCGTGCGTGCGTGTGTATATCTCCTTCCACACATGGAATGGTGGAACAAGAACAATTCTCAAAGCAGAAGACTTGGGTTGACCAAGTGTCGGAGCTATGTGATCTTTAGCAAGCTACTTTGGACATCTCTTTATCAAATGGGACCAATTGCAGGTCATTCTCAGGGTGGTTGTAAGGATTAAGAGAGTGTGAGGACTTACGTGGAAGTGCTTCGCACAGAGCCTGGCACATCCTACCTCTCCATGGGGGTCCGCCCCGTGCCTCTGTTCTCCCTCCCTCTCTCTTCCTCCTGCCCTGGACCACACCCATGCTGGGTCCGGGCCAGCTGCTCCTAACCCCCTTCTTTGCCACAGTTTTGTCTTTGCCACATTTTCTGCCATGTTGCTCATCGTGCTAATTTTCCAAGGGAAATTACCAAGTCTGCCCTTTCTAAACCATCCCACTCACGCTGACTTCTCCTGGCCCCAGGCAGCAGAGTAATAATACATGAATGCTGAATGATAAATAGCACCGTCCACACAAATCTATCAGATGGCGCAGTGCAGTTTTAAAAATGCAGACACTACATTTCGCTTCTGTTCCCCAAGCAAGGAGCAGGGATGGGTTCATTGAGGATGGCCCTCCAAGCCCAGAAGGCAGCTTCATGGTGCGAGCTGCCGGCCACCATGGGGTGAGCCTGCCTGGTGTGCTCTGTCGTTCTGTGTGTGCTGGAGCGTGGCTGTTGGAGGGACTGGTGTTGGGATGTTGTGAGCTGTCATTGTGACCCAGGGAACCTCCTCTCTGTGCTGCAGAAAGATTGCCATGGGGGGTGGGAGGGGGTGCTTCGGGCCGTGATGCAAGGAGGAAGTCAGAGATGCAGAATGGATTTGTTTCCTGGGCGCAGACAACTAAATGCTCCAGATGTGGCTTTTGTCCAAGCTGCTCCCCCTCTACAGCAAATGCATCTCCTAAAGAACCAGAGGCTCCAGGTCCCCTCCTGGCAAGCAGCCCACAGAGTAGAAGGCACTGACATCTCCCCAGCCACTTCCTTATTTTTTTAAGAAGAATGTTTTGCATCAGAAACCCTTTGATGAAGAAAGGGAAAGAGAGCCCTTAATGAAATATGTTAATCTGGGTAAGCCGGGCTCATATGAAAAGGAATATTAAAAGAGACAATATTCGCCAAAGCCAGCTCAGTACTCTGAGAGAGCTGAAAAAGAAAGAGAAGAAAATAGGGCCCCTAATTTAAGCTATTCAGTGTCAGAGAGATGGCAGTGATCAAGTTTGGAAAATCAGTTAGAGGCCTTCAGATTTGACTCTGATGCATTAGCCTGGGAGGGCTGTGGGGAGAGAGTTTTTGTGCCAACATCAAAGATAATTTGGGAACACAAGGTCAAATCCACCTGCAAACGATTGGTTTTTACAAGAGGAAAGGGGGCCACCCTCCTGTGATTGGCAGCTGAGTGTGGAAAGGAAAGGAAAGGAAAGGAAAGGGTATTTATTGTGACTACAAAATGCAGAGGAACTCCAAGTCCAAAGTAAAGGACAAAAAGGGGCTCTGATCTAACACCAACAGTGGGTTTTGAGTGCCCAGCACATGCCAAGTGAGGGAGACAGGCAAAGATTTAGACATGGCTCCTGCCTTCAGGGAGCTTAGCATCTCCTTGGGTAGTTGCTGCTGAAACAACAAGCCCCAGACAATAAAGAGGTCTGTAAATGCTGTAGGAATTCAGAGGAAAAGAGTGGTGAAAGATAAAGCCAGAAAGTTATACACAAGCCAGATGTTGCAGGGCCTGGGGTCATGTACAGAAATTTCATTGTTATCCCAAGAGCTAGGAAAAACTGTTGAAGAGTTTTATGCAAGGGGATGGCAGTATCAGATTTGTGTTAGAAGAGACCACTCAATGCCAAAATAGTGTTTGGCCTGTAAGAAGTGCTTGATCATATTTGTGGGATGAATGACAGCTGCAGTATGGAGAACAGATGGAAGGGGGCACAGAGTGGGTTCTGGGAGGCTAGCTAGTTAGGATGTTACTTTCCTGGTCCAAGTGAGAGATGACAGTGGCTTGGCCTGGGGCAGGGATAGAGATGGAGAGAAATGGAGAGATTCAAAAGATACATGGAACACAAAAGCTATAAGACTTGATAGAGAGAAGAGTCAAGAATAACACCTAGCATACCATGATCCCATTTCCTGAGATAGGGACCCTGGGAAGTCAATGGGTTTATAGGATGTACGGTCAAGACTTCTGTCTTGGACATGTTGACTGTGGACGTCTTTGAAACATCCAAGAGATGTCAAGGAAACAGTTGGCTATAAAAATCTTGAGTTCAAAGGAGACATCCAGCTGGACATAAATCTTTGAGTTAATCTGTGTATAGATGGAAATAGAAGTCAAGTGTGGGGAAAGTCTATGAAGTGAGAGAAGGAGAACCTAAGATGGAGCCTGGAAGAACTCCATCTAACCATTAATGGTAGGGTAGGGAAGATGCATCTGCAAAGAAGAGAGAAAAAATTGTCCAAAGCAAGAGAAAAACCGAGAGTGTTTTATCAGGGAAGCCAAGGAAAGAGTGTTTCAAGAGGAAGGGAGAGGTTCAAGTGTTGAACACTTGAGAGGCCAAGTGAGAAAGGAGTCTTGGTGACATGGGTTCACCTATACCATTGAGATACAGTGCTGATGTCATGAGGGGGTGTTAGGAGTAAATGGTGAATGTTTACATTGTCCAGACCACACCTGGTACATCACAGATGCTTGGTAAATATTAGCACTTCTGAAACAATCGGAGAGATCATTTTTGGCAGGCTCTCACCCCCAGGATACTACACAGACAGCAGATTGAAACATACCCCAGTCTTCCTGTGAAAAAGGCCTACTTACTTGTCCTGGAACTTCAACCTGAGGGGCACACTTCAGGTCACATCTAGAGACTACCGAAATGTTCTAAGGGAATGTGGGCTGGGGGAATGCCACCTTTGTGCTTTCCCTTGGCCTCACTTCAGCTCACTAGTACATCCCAATAAGGAGCTCATACACTTGTCTGGAGCCTTGATTTTTTGCAACTGTTGCCAAGGGGACACCTCCAGATGACCTGGTCTGGAGGTCAGCAGGGTTTGTGATTGTGGTCCCATAGTACTGTATGTATTTTTATACTTTAAAAGCTGCTGTCTGAGAGTCTGGCTTCCAATCATCCTGAAAGTCAGCAGGTGCTAAGATCCCTCCCTCTGGAACACTGAAAGTCTGCCAAGACCTTCAACTGAGACCTATCAAGACCTACCTTCAAGACCAACAACTGAGACCTATCAAGAATAAACTTTGCTTAGATAATCACAAAGGTTCAAGAGACAACAACCAAGGGCTAGGGCAAGGTGAAACAATCTGATTCATCTCCTACATAAGACCACTCCTTCGAGACAGGAAGAGGTGGCCATTTTACCTAATACATAGAAACAAACACAAAGAGTCAAGCAAAATGAAGAAACAGATATGTTCCAAATGAAAGAACACAAAAGAAACCCGGGGGGGGAAAAAACTTAATGAAATGGAGGTAAATAACTTACCTGATAAAGAGTTCAAAATAATGGTCATAAAGATGCTCATAGAACTTAGGAGAAGAATGGATGAATGCAGTGAGGACTTCAACAAAGAGACAGAAAATATTTTAAAAGTACCAAACAGAAGTCACAGAGCTGAAGAACACGCTAGAGGGATTCAGCAGGAGACTAGACAATGCAGAAGAAAGGATCAGTGACCTGGAAGACAGGGCAGTGTAACTCTCCCAAACAGAGCAGCAAAAAGATAAGAGAATTTGTAAAAGGGAAGATAACTTAGGGGACCTATGGAATAGTAGCAAGCAGAGTAACACTCACATTACAGGGCTCCTCAAGAAGAAATAAATGGGCAGAAAACTTAATTGAAGTAATAATGGCTGAAAACTTCCCTAACCTGGGTAGGGAAACAGACATCCAGATCCAGGCAGCCCAGAGAGTTCCAGATAAGATAAACCTAAAGAGACCCACAACAAGACACATTGTAATTAAAATGTCAGAAAATAAAGATGAAGGGAAAAATCTTTAAAGCAGCAAGAGAAAAACAACTTGTTATGTACAAGGGAAACCCCATAAGACTATCAGCAGATTCCTCAGAAACTTTGCGGGCCAAAAGAGAGCAGCATGGTGTAGTCAAAGTGCCAAAGGGGAAAAAAAATTCCAACCAAGAATACTCTGCCCGGCAAGGTTATCATTCAGAATTGAAGGAGAGACAAAGAGTTACCCAGACAAGCAAAAGCTAAATGAGTTCATCACCACCAAACTGGTCTTACAACAAATGTTAAAGGGACTTCTTCAAGCTAAGAGAAAGGGTACTAATTAATGCCAGGAGAACCTATGAAAGTAAAAATCTCACTGGTAAAGGTAAACATAGTAAACATAGTGGATTAATCACTTATAAAGCTAGTATGAAGGCTAAAAGAGAAGTCGTAAAAATATCTATAACTACAATAATTAGTTAAGGGATACACAAAATAAAATGCAAGAGATCATGAGAAAAGAATTTAAGCACACCACTAAAGAAAGTCATCAAACCACAAGTGAAGAGAGCAAAAGAAGGAATAGAGAGAAACTACAAAACAGGTGGAAAACAATTAAGTGGCAATAAGTACATGTTTATCAATAATTATAGGCATACCTGGGAGATATTGCTGGTTCAGATCACCAAGATAAAGCAGTGCATATAAAAGTTATGCATATACTATACTGTAGTCTTTTAAGTGTGCAAGAGCATTATATTTTTAAAAACAATTCTTGTAAAAAAAAAGTGCTAGCCATTATATTTGAGTTTTCAGCAAGTCATAATCTTTTTGCTGGTGGAGGGTCCTGCCTTGGTGTCGACAGCTGCTGACTCATCAAGGTGGAGGTTGCTGAAGGCTGGGGCAGCTGGGGCAAGTTCTTAAAATAAGACAACAGCGGAAGTCTGCCACTTCAATGGGCTCTTCCTTTCACAAACCATTTCTCTGTAGCTTGCGATGCTGTTTGATAGCATTTTACCCACTGTAGAACTTCTTTCAGAATTGGAGTCCATCCTGTCAACCTGCCGCAGCTTTATCAGCTATGTTTATGTAATATTCTAAATCTTTTGTTGCCACTTCAACAATCTCCACAGAATCTTCCCCAGGAGTAGATTCTATCTCAAGAAACCAGTTTCTTTGCTCATCTGTAAGAAGCAACTCTTCATCTATTCAAGTTTTATCATGAGATTGGAGCAGTTCAGTCCCATCTTCAGGCTCCACTTCTGATTCTAGTTCTCTTGCTGTTTCTACCACATCTGCAGGTACTTCCTACACTGAAGTCTTGAACCCCTCAAAGTCTACATATGGGTTGCAATCAAATTCTTCCCAACTCCTGTTAATGTTGGTATTTTCACCTCTTCCCATGAATCATGAATGTTCTTACTGGCTTCTAGAATGCTGAATTCTTTCTGGAAGGTGTTCTATTTACTGTGCTCAGATCCATCAAAGGAATCACTCTCTATGGCATGTATAGCCTTGTGAAATATATGTCTTAAAATAACGAGACTCGAAAGTCGAAATAACTCCTTGATCCACGGGCTGCAGAATGGATGTTGTGTTAGCAGGCATGAAAACTACATTCATTGTACATCTCTGTCAGACCTCTTGTCAGGTGCATTGTCAATGAACGGTAATATTTTGAAAGAAATCTTTTTTCTGAGCAGTAAGTCTCAACAGTGGGCTTAAAATATTCAGTAAACCCTGTTATAAACAGATGTGCCAGCATCCATGCTTTGTTGTTCCATTTATAGAGCACAGAAAGAGTAGATTTAGCATAATTTTTTTTAAGTAGGCTCCACGCCCAGCATGGAGCCCAATATGGGGCTTGAATTCACAACCCTGAGATCAAGACCTGAGCTGAGATCAAGAGTTGGACACTTAACCAAATCAGCCACCCAGGCACCCCTAGCATAATTCTTAAGGGCCCTAGGATTGGGGGATGTTAAATGAGCAGTGACTTCAACTTAAAGTCACCAGGTGCATTAAGCCCCTAACCAGAGAGTCACCCTGTCTCTCGAACCTGGGCATTGACTTCCTCTCTCTCGCTATGAAAGTCCCAGATGGCATCTTCCAATAGATCACTGTTTCATCTACACCGAAAGATCTGTCATCTAGTGGAGCCACCTTCACTGACTATCTGAGCTAGATCTTCTGGAGAACTTGCTGTAGCTTCTACATCAGCCCTTGCTGCTTCACCTTGCACTTTTATAGAGATTACTTCTTTCCTTAAACCTCATGAACCAACCTCAACAAGCTTGAGATTTTTCTTCTGCAGCTTCCCCACCTCCCTCAGCCTTCAAAGAATTGAATAAACAAGAAATAACAAGTGTTGGCAAGGATGTGAAGAAAAAGGGAACCTTCTTACACTCTTGGTGAGACTATAAATTGCTGCAGCCACTATGGAAAACAGTATGGAGGTTTCTCAAAAATTTGAAAGTAGAATTATTATATGATTCAGCAATTCCACTTCTAGGTATTTATCCAAAGAAAACAAGAACACTAATTTGAAAATATGCATGCACCCCTGTGTTCATTGCGGCATTATTTACAATAGCCAAAATATGGAAGCAACCTAAGTCCATTGATAAATGAATGGATAAAGAAGATGTGGGACACACACACCCCCACACACATACACACACACAATGGAATATTACTCAGCCATAAAAAGAGTGAAATCTCGCCATTTGCAACAACATGGGTGGACCTGGAGGGTATTATGCTAAGTGAAAAAGGTCAGACAGAAAAAGACGAATACCATATGATTTCACTTGAAAACAAAACAAACACATAATAGACCTCATAGATGCAGGGAACTGACTGGTGGTTACCAGAGGGAAGGGTTCTGAGGATGGATGAAATGCAGGAAGGACATCGGGGGTTATATATGCCCAGTCATAAAATAAATAAGTCCTGGGGATGCAATGTACAGCATGGAGACTATAGACAATAATATTGTATTGCATGTTTAAAAGTTGCTTAGAGACTAAATGTTGAGGGTTCTCATCGTACGAAGAAAACTTTGGGGGCACCTGGGTGGCTCAGTCAGTTGAGCATCTGACTCTTGATCTCACGACTGTGAGTTCGAGCCCCAAGTTGGGCTCCGTGCTGGGTGTGGAGCCTACATTAAAAAAAAAAAAGAAAGAAAGAAAAGGAAGAAAAGAAAAGGAAAAAACTTTGTAACTCTGTGTGGTGACAGTAGCTAACTTAAAGTAGTGATCACTGCACAGTGTCACAATGTATGTAAATATCAAATCATTATGCCATACACCTAAAATTAATATAATGTTATATGTTAATTATACCTCAATAGAAGAATTCTATGAGGTGAATAGATATGTGAAACTCTTTTACTGTTGAGGAACTGGGGCATATAGACTTGAAACTTCTTTTTTTTTTTTAAGATTTTCTTTCATTATTTGAGAGAGGGAGAGAGCACGAGCCGAGGTAGGGGCAGAGGCAGAGGGAGAGGGAGAAGCACACTCCCCACTGAGCATGGAGCCCAACACGGGGCTCGATCCCAGGACCCTGAGACTTGAAATTTCCAAGTTAGTTCCTACAAAGAACAAGGAAATTTCAAAGTGGAACAGAGGAAGATTCAATTTTCTCATTCTAAGGAGGTGCATTGTGACATAATGAAATCCCTGAGTCTGAACCTTGGAGGGTCCTATCTGAAGCCTCCATAGGATTGGAAGTGACTCAGGAGAACACGCATGATACCTGTCTCCAGTGTTCTTGGGGTTTCTAAACCAAATCCCACTATCTCAACCACTTCCCTCTCCAATTCTTACATGGAGGCAACGCAGAACTCTAAAAATGGCTTAGCATGGAATTCCTAGGAAGCATGCACAGATTTTCCCAGGCCCCCACGAGCGAGGGAACGGCAGCTGGATCATGCCGACCCTCACAGTCCAAGGGGTTTTGGGGCCTCAGTGTGAATGTGGCGGAAGACCACTGAGCAGAAGGAGATGCCCGGAGGTTTCTAAGAGACAATAAAAGTTGGGCAGATGTCCCTCTGTGACAACAACAGAAAATCATTTCCATTAAAGCAGACCTTCCCAAACCATATTTTAAGGTCTGGCTTCCTCTGTGACCCTTGGCCCCGCTCCCACCCTCCTGGGTGTGTGGCCCTTATCTCCTTTCTCCTCACATTCCAGGGCTCCTTCTTTTGCTCCAGAAAGGGAACCAGGTTTGGCTTGCAGACAGCAAAGCCTGTTTCTTTAAAAAAAAAAAAAAAAAAAAAAAAAAAAAGGAACATGAGTTTGGCTGGAGATTTCCCAATCTCTAATCCAGTGTTGTGCTCAGGTGAGAAGAGAGGACATTGTAGGATATTAGAATATTCTAGGATATGATTTCCCAAAACACTGTTTTCTGATGGCACCTTTACTGTTGCTAGGACAGTAAACATTTCAGATCCTGAGTTCCACTTCTAAGTATTACCGGGTCAGAAATAAGGTGTGGAAACTGGACATTAAGATGGGGGCAACAATATGTTATGTATGCCACCCAATTTGTAGAATTACGACTAATCTTGAGTAAAGGATGTAGGTTACCTCAGGGAAGATGAAGCTTAAAGTTATGATGAAGGATCACGAAGTCTTCGTTTTCTATACCAACAAACGCCCAGTATGTCCTTGAAAGCGGATATCTGAAACTCTGTCATAGGATGCTGAAGCTCCCAGGAGACATGCCACAAACAGTGGAGCCAAACCCCCGGAGAGTGGACTGGGCATTCCTGGGGGACGCTTTCCTCACCCACGGAGGCCAGGTTCCTCTAAGTTCTCCAACATGACATCCGTGTACACTCCCTGCTCTTTATGAGACACCTCTACGGCCACATCCCTGGATCTCAAAACAAGTTACCAGGTGGCCCTGGACAGAGTTCATCATTTGACCCAAGATGAAACCAGAGACTTACGAGAACTCGTTGGGACTTAGGAGAGTGTCCTAAATTATCCAATAAGATCATTTTTTACACAGTAATATTCTCTAACTCTGAGGAAAGAAGATGACACATGGTCCACAAAAACCACTGTGGAGACTATATTTTTCTAGAAGATAAATTAAAAAATTAAGGCCTCAACACAGGCAGACGCATTTCTGAGTGTTATATTTATATCCAATAGGATAAATGGTGTGTATTTCTGGGATGGGAAAGTTATGGTGAGTTAGAAGTGTACTCAAATTTTAATGCATAAGGAACACACTGGAGACCTTGGAAACATCCAGAGTCTATCTGGAGTTCTATCAGGGGTTCTGGGGTGGGACCTGAGTTTCCACATTTTTAACCAGCTCATTTTTTACCAGCGACGCCAATGTCTCTGGTCCATTGAAAAGGTTATATGGAATTTACAGCCCTAATAGGATCGTGAACATAGCAACAACAAACCTTTTTGAAAATCTACTATACACCACATATCTTTCTACCAGTTTTTTAATATATTTTGTCAACTATCCAGTAAATGGGAAAGCCCGGGTTTTACTCCAATGTATCTTAACTAGAATTTATCTGAAAAGAACACAGACCAAAGCACAGAGACAGCCCTAATGAGTGTCTGTAGCAGTTTCTGTTAACTGAGAAGAATAACAGAAACACGTTAAGAAGGTAACAAGAAAGAATGAATCGAATAATGGTAACATTTTATGCACATAGACATATATAAAAATAGGAACTATGTACACGCTAAAAGTGATAGAAAAGAAAATTTTCCTGTCCATGAAATCAAGATTGTTTTCAATTGTGTAAATCTTATAAATCTATTTTTGGATGATATTCTTTGTGTTTTGCAAACACACCAGGGAGATGAACACCTTGAGGTAAAATATGTTAGAGCAGTTTTTCTGAGTCTTCTATTTCTTTGAAAATTTGTATCGTGTGCGGAGTGATATTATAGAAACTTAACACACTTGACATACATTAATAATGCGATTCTTGTAGACTTTTTTTTTGAAAATACAAAGAAGTAATAAAGAAGAGTATGTCTGTGACATGAGTGTGGAATATAATGGACTGGCCTGAGGCCTGATGGACTAAAACCCCAACCTACAAAAGCCGGCATCTCCATGTAAACAAAAGTGACAGACTTCATTTTGCAAAGCAAAGAGAAAGTAAGAAGAGAATGTGATGGTTTATTCACATCTCTCAGTGAAGCCCTCCAAGACCCTCCTTAATGACAGAGGGGGAAATAGTAACTTTATAGTAAGTGGAGGAAGCTGACAAGAGCACCTAAGCTAAGTGATCGAGGTCAACATCCGCTGTAATGGGACAAATCAGTACCAGGTGACTCAAGCACACAGAGGGACGTGGTGGCTGTGATACTGGTAAAAAGAAATGAGGAAATAATACTCTGAACCTATTGTGAAGAAAATGTCAGTTTTATGTAAATTTCAATCCACAACACCTCCCATGGTCTGTAACTCTGAGCATGCATTTAAATACTCGCAAGACTTTCTTACCAATACGGAGAGCGGGTCTCTTTTAATGAAATGTATATATATTGGTGCATCTTTTCCTTAGCCCCTCTGTGTTCAGACACATCATGCGGGCCTCCTCCCTCTGCCTGCCCTCATCAAAAATGAACTCACTGACTCATGATTACTGTCCCTCTCCTATAAACATGGGCAAATCAAGTATGATGTGTGTGTGAGCTGGCACCTGCTCCCGGGAGGCCACAGAGAGAAATGAACACCCGCCACCACGTTGCTAGTCCATTCCCTCCCAAACCAAAGAGGTGCCCACAGCAGGTAGGAGCACGTATTTGCAACTCTGCCAGCCACAGAGTGACTCTCCGGGTGGCTGGGTTGTTTTAAAAGACAAGGAGAAAATAATGTGTTTCTGAGCATCCGCAGCCTGGCATTTGTTACTTTGGCTCATAAAACCAAAGAATTAAATGCAAAACTGCAGATGGGGAGCTGGGCCAGTGCCCTTCACAGATGCCGAGCCTATGCAACTAAAAGTGGTGTTTTGAAAACCATCAAGACCTCAATTAACCAGAATCTGAAGGCATGGTATAGTCTCTTCTGGTGAACTGATTTATCAGGTTTAAGCCTTTTATAAAAAAAAAAAAAAGGAAAAGAAGTCTTCCTAACAGTCTTTCTAGAATATGCTTGCCTCCTCTCCTGGTCTAGGGACTAAACAGCAGTGAATGCAATTTAATCTTTTCTACTGAGAATTTTCAGGATCCTCTACTGTGGATTTAAAAGGCATGGAAAATTAGACTGAATAGTGACATCAGGACATGCCCCGAGAAGATTTTCAAGCCCTACTATCAGCTTTTTTTCTTGTGCTCTGCCTTTTTTTCTTTTCAAAGTGAAGTGCCAATAAAGTAATCTAGTTATGAATTCTGGGTTTAGAAGATCCTAGCTCAGACATCGCTGTAACTGCAAGCCCTTCCCATTTTTCTTGGGAATCTCCCAGTAGGTGCACAGCAAAAAATACAGCGAATGAATGACTGGATTCCTCGGGAGATGAAGAATGTTTAATGTCACAGTATTCCTGAGTGGCATTTATCTGGTATTTTTTACTTTCTACAATTTTGTTAAACAGCCCTGGAATGGGCTGCCAGTCCCCTTGGTTGAATCAGGAGCATGCTCATCTCTCTGTTGGCTCCTGACCCTAAAGACTCAGCATTCTCCTGCCGGTGAGAGAAAGGGGGTAGGGTTAGGGCTGGGGACTCTGGCACTCGGTCTGTCCCCTTGAAGACCAAGTAACACTCACCACCACCACACAAGTGCACAAGGAAAGGAGTTATGGAGGCATATACAGAAGGAAAAAGGGGGAGAAGACGGCTTCACCCTTGGCACTGGGTGGATAGGGATCTCATGGCTACAACAGGTCACTGATGTGGTGTGGGAGGCCAGGAAGGACGGCACTGGCTAATCACACCCTTAGGGCTAGCAAGCAAATGGGGATCTTGGAAGGGGCCTTGGGAAACATATCGTCTGACCCCCATCTGAGGCTTGAACTCACAAGCTGGCGCAGGGCAGATGAGAGGCAGGGCATTTGCTGCTCACATTCTCAGGCATCCCTTGGTCTCTTTGATCTTCGTGGAACAAAATCCTTGTACTCTTTGTGAAGTTGTTAAGTTCTGTGCCTTCTTGTTGCTGTCTGTGTAGAGCTGGACCTCTTCTGGGTCCCACAACGGAGATTGAGACTTGGGGCTGGGGAAGGTTTGTGGGGTTTTCCTGGCCGTGGTTTGAAATGGGTGCTCTCTCTCCAGATTCCTGGGACTTCAAGCAGTCCACACGCAACATCTCCCCCACCATCAACCAGGCCAACATCGTGGACTTGCACCCAGCATCTGTGTACAGCATCCGCATGTACTCCTTCAACAAGATTGGCCGCAGCGAGCCGAGCAAAGAGCTCACCATCAGCACTGAGGAGGCTGGTGAGTACCTGGCCTTGTGGTTCTTTCCCATGGCCCTGGGGATCAGGCCCATCTGAGGCCCACACCGACCCTGTCCACTGGTGTTGGGCTTGCAATACAAGAGGGAAGGAGAGATCCCAAGTATTTATTCGTGTTTGCCTCTGGATCATCGGAGGCTCTTCTGTTTGACCTTTTCCAGGTGGAGTTGTAGATGCTGGGCTTTGGGGAGCTGTCCATGGTTCTTTCTCACTCCTCTGGCTCCAGCCTGTCTAGAAAGGACAGATATGCTAGATCTGCGAAGGGCAGAGTACTAGTGCTCTGTATTAATTTCCGTGACCTTTTTCTTGGATTTTGTCTGAAAGTTTAAACAAGCTTTCTCTCCCTATAGTTTCTCCTGTTATTGTAAAATATAAAATAATACCAAAAGTACACATAATATATGTGTGCAACTTTACAAATAAAAATAAAGTAGAAACTAGTATAACCCACACTCACTATCGATTGCCAGCATGCCAGGGGTCCTCCCCATGCCCCTTCCTGACCAGAGCCTACCGTTCCTCCCCACAAAGTAACCAGCAGCCCTTCTTGCTTTTCTTTCCCATACTGTCACTATACTGTATATACACATAAAGCATATAGTTTAGTTTTGCTTATTTCCCAGTGACATGTATTCATGAAATTATTCTCGACATATTTTTCTTGTCCCCCTTGTTTTGATCGATACTGTTTTTGTGAGTTTCATCATTTGTGCATTTTCAGTGCTGGGTAGTATTCCTTGCCATGGTTATACCACAGCCTCTTGGTCTATTTTCATAGAGATGGACATTTGGGTGGTTGACCGTTTGGAGCTATGAACATTTTTGTACCGGTACCCTTACAGAGGTTTGCGAGTTCTCTATGGAATATAAGTAGTTCCAGAATTACAAAGTCATCAGATGAGCATACTTCTACCTTTAACCAAGAATGCCAAAATGTCTTCCAGAGTATCGAGCCAGTTTGCTTCCCCATGGCGGATATATATAAGAATTCCTGCCCCGACACAACCTTGTCTACACTTGAGACTATCAAACTTTTTAAAAATTGTTACCGGTCTGTTGGATATATAGTAATATTTCATTGTCATTGTTTGCTCTTTTAAGCAAATCGTGGAGAAAGGAGAGGAACTGTAAGCCCTGTGGTTGTGTCAGGGGGCTCAGTTCAAGGTTCTCTGCCTTTGTGTATGAGCTTTTCCTCTGTTCCCTAGCAATTCTCCAGCTCAGGAGGGTAAGAGTGAGGACCTAGGACTCTTTTCTTCCAAGACTTGACTTGTAATGTTGTTTCTCCATCCACCAGCTCCCGATGGGCCCCCTATGGATGTCACCTTGCAGCCGGTAACCTCACAGAGTATCCAAGTGACCTGGAAGGTAAGCGAGAGCAGAAGCATTTCCCCACTAACTGCCTCCCTGCCTCCTCCCTCCTCAACTCAGGAGTAAAGCCCCAGCAAGCTTGCTGGTCTCTAGTCCCTGAGAATTCTCATGCCTGTTTTTTGCTAAACAGGTGAGGTCAGAGGAGAGGAAAGACAGGAGGATGAAGGGTTTGGGTCCCCCCACCACTCTCTCTACCTCGGCTCTCAGAACTTGGCAGTGCCAAGGAGGGGGAGACGATTTTTCCACCACACTGGCCTCTCTTCCCAACCCCACATGTTGTAATAGGTCAGGAGTTGGATTTGATTTTGTACAAAGTGCAGGGGGGCCCTGTGGACAACGGGAGATGACAGGACAGGGTCTTCCCCTCGTCTTGGCCCTGTGACTGGAGCCAGGAGGTATGGAGATATGACCCCCTGTTTTATCCCAGTGAGGCCGCACACAGGAGTCTTGGTGTTTTCAGGCCTCAGTTTCCTCCTCTATAAAACCAGAATGAAAATAACTGCCCTCCCTTCCTCTGGGGGTGGGTGAACTGCAGAAAAAACAGACCAGTCTGTTCTGCAACCATTTCAAAGGGGTAGAGACCTATGAATTCTACAGGGTATCAGAAGACCCTGTCACTTAAGAAAACCCTTAGAAGAGGTCCCACAGCTGGGTAGAGAAACAGATCAGAATAACGTTGAGCAGGATCAGTAAATCCTGTCCCGGGAAACTCTAGCCTCACTACCACATCCCCGCCCTGGGCACACGAGGGCCGCCGGTACTGATGGCTGCCTATTGCACTCAGCTTCCAGGCTTCCAGTATTTTCCTATGCTAACTTGTCTGACCCTCTGTTCCTGGACGGTGGCCAGAAGAGGCGTTTGTATCCCCATCCATCAGAGGAGGGCATGGCAGAGAGATGCAAGGTGACTTGCCCACAGCCATTCAAGTAGTGAGAGAGGCAGAACTTAAATGTACGTGGTCCAGGGATGCCTGGGTGGCTCAGTCGTTCAGCGTCTGCCTTCGGCTCAGGTCATGGTCCCGGGGGCCTGGGATCAAGCCCCGAGTTGGGCTCCTTGCTCTGTGGGAAACCTACTTCTCCTTCTGCCAGCTCTGCCTACAGCTCCCCCTGCTATGTGGTCTGGAGCCCCAGCCCACTGCATGGAGCTCAGGAACAGAGAGCTTTCTTAGGGCCCATACATGTTCTCGGAGCATTCCCATCTCAACAGTGAGGCTTGGGGGGATGCCTTGTCCACAGCTGGGATCAGACCTCAAGGTCATTTTCTGGCTCTAACTTCTGATGGGAAAAGCTCAGGCACTTCAGTCCTCCTCTGGGCCTTTCAACAGAAGGGCTTGGTGATATTTTCCTTAAAAAGACTACACTCTTGTGTATGTGCACGCGCGCATGCAGGCACACGCACACACACACACACACACACACACACACACACACACACACACACACAGCAGAGCCTGCTTCCTTCCTTCCCTAGAGAAATGACCAGGATGGAAATGGGGCACAGGCTGGGCCGTTGGTCATTCCTGGGAACCAGCCCACCTAGCAGGTGCCCAGAGCCATGGTTCCCCTTCAGATTCAGATCTGGGCTCCAGGGCTTCCCTCAGAAATGGGGGGTGAAGCCTAGAGTCTAACCCCAAGTCTGTCTGCATCCTGGTTCTGGACCCATTGTCCTAGGAATACTCTAGGAAGCCAGGAGGTGGGGGCAGGGAATGAATACATATGTAAAACACTGAGCCATTTGGCTACAAAGCTCAGACCAGGAGGTCGATAAAAATTTAGAATCAGATTTATTTCTCCGAAGTCTCATAATGAAAAATAAAATTGATTAGAAAGTTAGAACTTCAGAATGAACCAGCCCATCAATAAATTTTGGCCTGACTTCTCAGGGGATTTTTTTTTTAACACCAAGACACAGATTAATGAAAAATAAAGATTCACTTGAAAGATAAGTCACTTCATTTTAAGACTCTTTCCGTGAGATGGATCGCCACTGCTTTATGACATAAATTTGCAATCAGCCCTATTGATTTCTTAATGCTTCAGAGAAATATTGTTAAGATTGATTTAAATCCTGAGTGTGCCTGTTGGGGGTGAGGGGAGAAGTGGAGGGGAGGAGAGAGAGAGACAGGAAGAAAGAAAGAGAGAAGAGGGAGGGAGGGAAGGAAGATCTGTCAAGATTTGTATTAATAGGTGAATATATATATATGGATATAGCAGGGTGTGCCTGGATGCCCATCCAAGACCTCTGTCAGTATATGTTGATGTGAGTATGTTATGTGGTGTTCTGCACAGGTGTGTATCATCATCATGGTATAGATGGCTCTGGTCATGTGGACATATGTGTTGTATATATCAGTACGTGGCAATATGGGTATGTGTAACATGAGAGTATCCATCATTGTGAAGACGAGCTATCACTCTTGAAGATACGTTTGTGTCTATAATAGATGTCTCTGTGTGTGTGTGTGTGTGTGAGTGTGTGTGTGTAGATATACATGGGCAGATATGAGAATTCAGGAATTTTGTCATTTACAAACTAGCAAACAGGACTGCCCAAGTGCAGAGAAACATTATTCAGGCATTAACAAAAAGTCAAGTCAATTAAGTACACACACACACACCTATTTAGTGAGTTCAAAACAATTATGTTAAATTAAAAACTTCATATTATTGAGTTAACAGTGAGCGTAAATGCAGTTCATTTACAACATTCATTGAATTAAAAAAAAAACAGTGGGGCTGTTTTACTAACTTAATTATTTTTTATCTCACCACTTTTTAGTATAATAAAAGGTGGGCTTTTCGATTAACTTCATTGTCTTTAAAACCCTGATTCGAGTTGTTTTTATATGCACTGGGGTGGGTGCTGTCTCTCAATTTATAGATGGGCAAGTCCGCTTGCTCAAGGAGTCAGTTTCTATCTGTGAGTCTAAATCTATCTGACTGTACGTAGGTAAGTGGATCAGGATGTTTGCTTTGATGGGTCCGGACGTGTGTGTTCGTGGTTCCGGATGTGAGATGTATCAGGATTGTGTGTGTGGGGGGGTGTGTGTGTTGGGGGGGGTGTGTGTCTGGTTGTGTATCAAGGTTGAAGCTTTGGATGAGAGTATGTTTTCTAGCCCCCAGATTCATGCCATTGAGTTCTGGCTGTTCTTTCGGCTGATTAGGGTCAGTCCTTCATTCCCACCAGCCTAGCCAGAGCTCCAAAATGCCCCCTTCTTACCACGTGTCCTGTCCACCTCTGTCCCTCCATCTGGCGACTGGCTTCAGGTCTCGGCCCCCACATGATGTCCGGGGCAATCTAGCTACATGCTCCAAAAGGCTGAGCACACACCAAAGTCAAGGACTCTTTTTTTTTTTTAATTGTGGCAAAATGTATGTACCATTTTATTGACATAAAATTTACCATTTTATCCATGCCTAAGTGCACAGTCCAGTGGCATGAAGTACATTCACCATTAGTTGTACAGCCACCACCACCACCCACCTCCAGGACTTTCTCAGGATCCCAAAGAGAAACTCTGTGCCCTGACAAGTACCCCCCTCCCTGCCCCGGCCCCTGGAAACTTCTAGTCTCCTTTCTGACTCTGTGAATGTGACTGTTCTAGGGACCCCATAGAAACTGGATAATACATCATTTGTCCTTTTTTTGTCTGGCTTATTTCACTTAGCGTGATGTTTTCCAGGGTCAGCCACATGGTAGCCTGTGTCAGAATTCCATTCTGGCTGAATAATAGGCTAAGTGTTAGGCTAAATAATATCCCATTGCATTTATAGACCACATTTTTTTTATCCATTCACTTGTCAGTGGACACTTGGGTTGCTTCCACCTTTTGGCTCGGATGAATAATAACGCTGCCATGAACTTGGGTGTGCAAGTCTCTGTCTGAGTCTCCACTTTCACTTCTTTGGGGTATGTACCAAGGAGTGGAACTGCTGGATCATATGGTAATTCTTTGTTTAACTTTGTTGTCCACGGCAGCTGCACCAGTTTGCATTCCCACCAATAGTGTGAGAGTCCAGTTTGCCCACACCATCGCCAACACTTGTTGTTTTCCATTTTTTGACAGTAGCTGTCCTAGAGGGTGTGATGTGCTATCGTGGGGCTCTCTTTTTATTCAAGCTAATTGCTCATCTCCCTCTCCAGCTGGTTACTTTTTGTCTACTGTTCCATTTCTCCCAGGCTCCTGAGCCCATGTCAAATGATACCCCTATTCATTCATTCATTCATTCATTCATTCATTCATTCATTAACTGTGTACTGAAGGCTTGCTACATATCAGCCATCATTCTAGACAGTGAAAGTACAGCAAAGAGGAAACGAAACAGACAACACTTTTCATCCTCATGGTGTTTACATTCTAATGGGAACAAATGGACACATAAGTAAAATAAATAGAATGTCTGGTGGTGCTAAGTGCAATGGCGAAAAAGAAAGCATGGGGAAGAAAAGGTGGGTCCAAGAGGTGATGGGGACCAGGAAGAAATGTAAGGATTTATGTAAGATTGCAGGGAGCAATCTTACATAAAGAGTGTGAAGAAGGCCTCATTAAGACAGGGGTGTTTCAGCAAGGACACCACAGAGGTGAAGAGGGAAGCTGTGTGGCTACCCAAGGAAAGAGCGTTCCCCCTGAAATGGAGATGGGCCCAGTGTGAACCGCGAGAGGCCAATATGCTGGAGCAGGGGAAGCATGGGGAAGAGGAGATGGACCCAAGAGGTAACAGGGGTCAGATCATATAGGGTTACATTGCCATTGGAAGAGCTTTGGTTTTCACCCCAAGAGAGATGGGAGCCTTTGGAGTGTTGGGAACAGAAGAGGGACATGATCTGACTTTGGCTTTCAGAGCATCATCTCAGAGCCCCACTGTGTCTTTGTCTCCCCTCCCCCACCCTGCTTGCAGGCGCCCAAAAAAGAGCTGCAGAATGGCGTCATACGGGGCTACCAGATCGGCTACAGGGAGAACAGCCCCGGCAGCAATGGACAATATAGCATCGTGGAGATGAAAGCTACCGGGGACAGTGAGGTCTACACCCTGGACAACCTCAAGAAGTTTGCCCAATATGGGGTGGTGGTCCAGGCCTTCAATCGGGCTGGCACAGGGCCCTCATCCAGCGAGATCAATGCCACCACGCTGGAGGACGGTGAGGGCACCAGCACGGGGTGGGGGGTGCGAGCCAGGGCTGCCAGTGAGGACTCGGGGCCCTTCCACTTCTCCTGGGCCCCGTCACAGTCCGAGGAGGCACATGGTCTCCCTGGATCACTCCATCTCCTCTTGCCCACTGGCTCCTCAAGAGGTGCTGGTCCCTCGAGCACCCTCAGGCCTCTCAATCCACTAGCCGACACTCCATCCATTGCTTGCTGATGTTCTGCCCATCTGAGCCCCGCCGGTCACCCACCTGACTCTCCAGCTGTGTCGCTCCCTCATTCTGGCCCTTCCTCATCTCTCTCCCCAGGCCCTTTTCCTCTACACCCTGTCCTGTTTCGCCTCCCTCACAACCTGCAGGTTGGGAAAGGGGCAGAACCCAAGTTACCTTTGTACTTCTGGGCTGGAACCTGTCCACCACCTATTTGAGGGGCCAGAGATGAGACAGGGGCTAAGAAATTCCAAGATCCATGTGGCGGATGCTTTAAAGCCCACTGCTTAAAACGTGATTCTTTGAGGACTAGAGAGGACTCCACACTCTGATGAGTAAATGACAGGGCCCAGTTTTCAGGGGGACAGGGTTAGGAGGAAGCAGGGGTGTGCCTGCTCTCCAAGCACAGAGAAGGGCCAGCTGGTACCTGAGCCTGTGCCGGGTTGAAAGAGGAGATGTGTGGCCCTTGAGGCCTGCAGCCCCCGAAGAGCAGACAAAAGAAGCAGAGCATTCTCCTAAGCTTCTTTCCTGATGACCTAACCCAAAACTAGAGTCTGAGATTAAAACCGTTGCTGCAGCCGACCCTGCCCCAGCAAAAGGAGGGGACCCACTGTCCCGAGAGCATAATGCCACCAGAATACCCAGCATTCCACCATTAGAAAGTCATTCCTTGGGGCGCCTGGGTGGCTCAGTAGGTTAAGTGTCCAACTTTTTATTTTTAAGATTTTACTTATTTATTTGTCAGGGAGAGAGAGAGAGCGAGCATGAGCAGGGGGAGGGGCAGGCAGAAGGAGAAGCAGGCTCCCCGCTGAGCAAGGAGCCTGATGCAGGACTCGATCCCTGGCCCCCGGAATCATGACCTGAGCCGAAGGCAGATGCTTAACTGACTGAGCCACCCAGGTGTAAGCAACCAACACTTGATCTCAGCTCAGGTCTTGATCTCAGGGTTGTGAGTTAAAGTCCTGAGTTGGTTGGGCGGCGGGGGAGTCATTCTGGAATTTAGGTTAAGCAATGCCTTCTCCCTAGTTCATCTTCTCTGAAAACGTAGACACCCTTGGGAGGAAGGATACATCAGGTCAGAAACACCCAAAAGTAGATTAGCTCATCCCAGTGGTCCTTAACTTTGGCTGCAAATTGGAATTATCCGGGGCGCTTTAAAAAAATACCGATGCCCCGGCTTCATCTCCCAAGATTCTCATTCAGTGGCTCCAGGGCCCAAGCTGGGCTTTGGGATGAAGCACTGAGTCCCTGGGGAACAGGAGAACACAGAAAGAGGGAAAGGCACATAGCAAGCAGAGGGGCACAGAGAACCCCCTGGGGAGGGCTGTGAGGGACCAGAAGACAACCAGTGCCCCTCCCCCTCCGTCATTCCGCACTGACTCCATCCCCTCTGCAATGCTGGCCACAGGCCTGGCTGGGGGGAGGGGATCCACCTGTTACCTCTTCACACCAGTAGTACTTATCCCAAGTGGTGCTCTAACCCAGTGGTTCTCAAACCTGAGTGTGTATCAGAACCTTCTGGAGGGCTGTAAACAGATTGCTGGGCCCTCCCCTCAGCTCCTGCTTTAGGGGGTTGAATAAGTTTTACATTTCAAAGAAATTCCCAGGTGCTGCTGGTGCTGCTGGCACAGGGAGCACCTGCCTGTGAGATCCACAGCACCAACAGCTAGGGCATTAACCCATAAAAGAAGCCCAGTTTCGAGAACGCTAAGTAGCCTGTCCAGGATCACCTGTCACCTAAAGAACAGAGCCTGGGCTCAAAATCCAGGTCTGACCCTGAATCCCATACTCTTTCTCCTTCGCCCCATTGTCTCTCGCTTGGGAGCAAGGCTGGATGTAGGACCAAGTGACGCGGACCCAGGATGCCCGGGGAAGGCGCATCCGGGGGGACAGCTACCCCGGGCCCGCACCGCCATGGCCGGCCACATACTTTCTGCTGTCCACCAGGGCCGGCCCAGGAAAGAGCCAGGCCAGGCCTCCAGCAGGGCACCACCTCCCCGGCTCTGGGGAGGGGGGACCTAGAATTTCCAACAGGGAGAGATCAGCATGGGCTGTACAGTCATTTTCAAAACAAAAGAGGAGAGAGGGAAGAAGTTTCCAGCAGCATTTGCTCAGTAGTTTTTCATACTTAATTAAGGCCCTCGTTAGCCTGTCAGATCCTGATCGTTTCCTGGCAATATTAGCACTCCTCCTGGGGTATTCAAGGGCCCCTGCTTTAGCAATAGTGTCTTTTCCATAATTATATTACCTTCATTTTGTTCGAATGGGCGATCTGTATTAGTTTATTACACTGGGTCCCTAATTACATGGTGCTTATATTTTTACACCTAAGTAATATGAAACAATAATCATTCTCAAAGAGGATCGTTAGGATGATGTATTATCATTTAAATGCTCATAAAAATTAGAGTTGCCTCTTGTGGGGCAATGGGATCTAATTACCTTCCATCCAGCCTGTGCCTCCTTTCTCCCTCTCTGAGCGAAGCAGACGTGGCCTTTCCCTTTGGCCCCAGCTCCTAGGAAGCCAGCAGGAAGTGCCACCAAAGCTGTCCCCAACCAAGCTGGCTCCTGGAGCCTGGGATCCCTGCCGACTGCCATCTCAGAAAGAGTGACCTGCCCCAGGGCCAACCCTGGGGTGGAGGACTTAGGTTAGGCTCCACGGTAGCTCTCCAGTGGGGAGGGTTGGAGGCAGGATGGGCCATCTAAGTTGGTCTCAGAAAGTGTTTTCTCATCATCCGAGGCATTTTGATGTGTTCACGTGGAGGGACAAAGGTGTAATGGTCCCAGAAACCCTAAAGGTGTACATGAAACCCCTTCTCCCCTTCACCCAGGTGAAGGGACCACTTCCTTTTCCTTCCCTTCAGCTTGGCATAAGGACACAAAGGGCCCGAGAGCCAGGCTGGGCTCAGACCACCTGGTCAGATGCCACATAGGGCCAGCAGCCATCAGATAAGACCCAGGGCTGGCCTGGCGATCTTCCAGGCTCTGTAACCTTCAGCGGGGGTGGACTCCCTGGGCTGTGGTGCCCACTGGTGGATCCCCAGGGGGTCATGCCTGGAGTTCATCACCTTGTGCCCTCAGCACATACCCAGAACCAGGAACGTGCTGCCTGGAGAACAAGGAACTGAACCTAGTAAGACCTCTTTTTGCCCAAATCCAGGAGAGGAGACTTGCCTCACTTCCCAGCCACGCAGCCCAGACTCTGCTCGCTCATTGTTGGGAGCTTCTCCCATGTTCTTCTGGCTAGGACACGGATGTCGGCCTGTACCCCCTGACCGGGCCCTTCCCTTCTCGCCCCGCCCACTGCAGTGCCCAGCCAGCCCCCCGAGAACGTCCGGGCCCTGTCCATCACCTCCGATGTGGCTGTCATCTCCTGGTCGGAGCCCCCACGCAGCACGCTCAATGGAGTCCTCAAAGGCTATCGGGTCATCTTCTGGTCACTCTACGTGGATGGGGGTGAGTCTGCCAGGAGAGATGGCCGAGTCTCAGGGTGAGAGGCGCAGGCTCCATGGGGGTCTGTGTCCACGCTGAGCTGAGCATCTTCCCCTGGGACGTCAAGTGGGGGTCCAGCCCCCTCTTCTGCACAAGCTATGCCGGCCAGAGCCGGGGCCAGGGTGGGTGGCAGAATACATGGTCACCTCTGTGCTGGGGGAGGGACACCAGCTGCTCCTAGACGGCAGTGTGTTTGGGAATGAGTGGAGGTGTGATGGGGTGGCTGTGCTTTTCTGATATAACGTGTGGATCTTAGGCAGGGTCCCAGCAGGGACCAGTTGGCACACTCAGATGCGGCGATTGAAGAGTTTCACGAAGGCACTGCTTTCAGAGGGGTCTGGAGCGAGCATGGGGCACCTAGGACTAGTCATCATCACCGAGGCCAGAAGGGGCAAGAGGAGGAAGCAGGGTTACCAGAAGCTGGGGGGGAGGGGGTGCAGCGCCCTTTGGCCGGGCAGTGAGGCAAGCAATCTGTGCAGATGAGCTGCCCAGGACCCGGAGAAGAGCAGGAAGTGGAGCTGGGGTAGGAATGGCAGAGGGACAAAACCCAAGACAGTGGTCCAGCCTTGGGGGTGCCTTCCTTGCCCTGGGATACACTGGTCCAAACCGTCGTGTGCAGCCCCACAAACACACCAAGCCCCTGCCTGCTGGGGCACACGGGAGCCTTGCAGTGACCAGGGAAGCCTGCGCTTGTACAAGCCAGAGGCCCAGCATCCCAAAGCATGGAGATGTTCTACTGGGGGGCCACAACGGGCCACAGTGAGCTTAGCTCCCCGGATCCTGAGCCTTCTGCCACCAGGCCCCTGGCCCTCCCTTCTCCCCTGGAGGACCCGGAGCTCCAGCTCGTGGTCATTTCTGCAGGGCAACTACCCTCCCCCTCCCCCCACCCGGCATTGTGCTGTGCCCGGATGCACTGCCAACAGGACGTGCCTTTCCCTGCCACCACCGCCACTGTCTCCTCCAAAAGCACAATGGCCTGGAGGTCAGGGGTGGGATCCCTGGAGGTGTCCCCAGTTCATACGCTGTAAGATAGCATCACCTATTTGTGCTGCATCAGATAAGGGGTGGTCCCTCGTTTTCCAGAACTTGCTTCCTCTTTTCTAAGCCCACGGTGTTCCTAGCTCAGCCCCTTCAGGTAAGGACGGTATTGGCCTCTCTCATCTCCAAAGGCACCTGGCTTGTTGGCCATACTGACCTGCTTTGGGGTCTTTCTCTGGCTCCAGCCCTGGACAAGACTACCCTGGTGTCTGATTTCCTTATAAAGCAGGTCCCGCTGCTCAGGTTTCTGAGGCTTCCCTGTACTGGTCTGGAGTTGCCTCTGGTTGGGCATGGTGTTCTCACTCCCTGACCCCGACATATCGCTGCCCTCCCCTGGCCGGGCCCTCTGCCCCAAGGTGCTGGGGTGGGTCTATAGGCTTCCACAAAGCCTTCATCAACCAGTGTCCAGGCCTGTCTTTCTGAAAGCCCAGTAGTCCCAGTGGATGGCTGTCAGCTCAGGAGCCTATCTCTTTTCCTCCTTCTAAGACCCTGGTCTTCCCGGGGGACTCCCTCCCTAAGCTCTTCTTCAGCCTACAGTAAGTCCCTTGGCGGAGCCAGATGACAGGTCCTCACTGAGCTGGAGGAAGGGCCGGCCCTTCCTGGCGGAGGCTGTCCCCTCTATCAGCCTGTCCCAGATTCTCTGCATGGGTTCTTCCTGGGGAGGGTGTCCTCAGTGGTGGGGAGAAGGGAAGGGGACTTAGCCCCTTACAGTACTGAGAGTAAGGCACGCTTGGGGTCCCTTGCATGGAGAGGGGCTTCGGTGGAGGAGGGGAAATGTGCTCGGAGAGATGGAAGTATTCCAATGAGAGGGTATTAAGTTGAATTTGGTACAAGGTCACTGGGGCCAAGGCCGGGCATAGGCCGCTCACCCAGGTTGGGCCACCTGGAGGGAGATGTGGCCCAGGAGCAGGGCCCCAGATCTGCCACCATGTACCCGGAGGTCAGGTCCCCCTAGTAGCCACTACCACGGAGTGGAGGTCTGAGCCCAGTGGTGCCCAGGCTGGCAGAGGGGGCAGCGGCAGGGGGACTGGGCACAGCCCACCTGGCAACACTCAGAGGCTGCTTGTCTCCGGCAGAGTGGGGCGAGATGCAGAACATCACCACCACGCGGGAGCGGGTGGAGCTGCGAGGTATGGAGAAGTTCACCAACTACAGTGTGCAGGTGCTGGCCTACACGCAAGCCGGGGACGGCGTGCGTAGCAGCGTGCTCTACATCCAGACCAAGGAGGACGGTGAGTCCTCTCCGCCATGCGCAGCCCGGCCTCAGCACCCCCGCCAGGCTCCCCCAGGGCCTGTTGCTGAGCATTCCCCAAGGAGAAGGGTGACAGCAGTGCACTGTCCTGTCTCCTGTCCCTTTGAGTCATTGTAGGGCGGTTTGGGGCGCTCTGGGACCCTGCTTAGGGAGACCACAGCTGACCCTAGATGGGGGTGAGATGCTCTGGGACTCCTGCATAAACATATGAGCAAACGGAGCCCATTCCCTCGGCTCCCCCTGCGGCACTAGGGCAGAGGCCAGATAAAGCCTCCCTTCCCACCTCCACCCCAAGAGCATCCTTTCTGTGGCATCCGTTTCCCTGCAAGTTTCTGCCTGGTTTCCTCTGGATACAGATGGTAGGGATTGGCGGGGAGGGGGAGAGGAGCATCACGCCTCACAGCTCGGATTAGGGACTTGGCAGCCATCCTGCAGAGGCCCCAGGATGGGCCAGGCCCTGGACTCTGTTTGTGCTGGGGAGGTTCTCGGGGAGAGAATGGGCTGTGCCTCCATTCAGAGCTCTGATCTTAAAGCCCTTCCCCATGGGGTAGAACTGGAGGAAAAGCAGAGATAAGGAGCCAAACCTCCAGGGTGGGGTGACAGAGGAAGGAGGTGGGGGAGGTTGGGAGCTGAGTCAACTCAGCAGAGAAGAGGTTGGGAGACGCAGTGCTGCACACCGCCAGGGGGCCTCGTTCGTATGAAGCACCGCCCGCGTCCAGGAGGTGGTGTGTGTGACCGTGCGCAGCTCTGGGCTCCTGCTTCCAGCCTCCACTTTCTTCCTCACCCCATCCCAATACCATTACTTAGCTGATGCTTACACCTTCTGAGGCAGGTGCTCTATTTTTAAGAGTTGGTTCATGTGAAGAAGAGTGGCTGGCAGCCTGGGTACCAAAACAGCAGCTAACATCATGCCTCCCTCTCCTCGCTGCCTTGGTTTTCTCCAAGTTCCCAGGGTCTGGGTCCCTCCTGTGCGACTGGGCAGAAGCTGCTGGAGGGTTAGAGTTGCTGAGAGGAGGGTCTCAGGCTGGGAGTTTCCCAGAGCAGCCCAGCGCCCAGGGAACAGACCGGTTTAATCCAGCTCCCCACTCTCCCTAAGCCCTGCCCTTCCACTGATCGGCCCCCTTCCCTGCCTTAAGCTCCAAGCAATTAAATATTTACCAACCTGCCTGCCCTACTTTTCCTGCCATTAATCCCCCCATCAAGGTTTCCTAGGACAGCTCCGGGCAGAGCCACCTGCTCGTGTGTGTGCAGACCAAGCGGGGACCGTGCTCAGAGCCTGGCCCCTTCCAGAGCTTCTGAACCACACACAGGCACCTTCCCAGCCTCTAGATGGGAACCACTGCTCCCCCACCCCGCCCCAACATCTAGCATCCTGTGCTGATGCAGCCTCTGAGCCATAAGCTCCCCAACGTGCTTGACAAAGGTGGAGCCCCACGAGGGAATCCGAAGGTCCAAGAGCATCATCCCTCCCCGCAAGGAGCTTTCCACCTTTCACTTTAGAGCTGCCTCCAGAGCCACGCACAGGGACATGAGCAGCCAGAGAATGGGGCCCCATGGGTGGCTCCACGGAGTGAAAGGGCGCTGGTAGGCACAGCAGAAGAGTGTGGCCCAGCCCTGCCCGTTATTGGCCAGTCATTTAACCTTCCTGAGCCTGTTTTCCTCGTGATAAAATTGGGACAGTGAGGCTCATCAAGTTGTTGTAAGAAGCAAGTTAACTGTAAAATCCTTCCTAAAATGTGCAGTGCTAGCAAATGGCAGGGTCTTACTAGCTACCAAGGTGCTGGCCATGAAATGACCACTTCGGGTGGACCCAGGCATTCCTGAGGGACTCAGTGCCCCCCAAAAGGGAGGCCCGGGCCAGAAGGAAGCCACTGTCAGACGAGGTCGCTTCCAGAACCACAGCCACACTTGACATAGTATATGTAGTCATAAGCATGACCAAGCCTTTCCAGGAGCCCAGTGAGGTACCTATCATGTCCATTTTAGAGGTGAGAAAAGTGAGGCCTAGTGAGCTAAAGCAACTTGCTAAAGGTCACACAGCTCATGGTAGGAGGCGAGTCAAGGCTTTCTTACCTCCATATCTTCTCTACTTTCCATTGCCTCCCTATAGCAGACTGGAAGCTTTTGGTTGTGAGTAATACAACTAAAAAAAGATTTAACTAGTAAGTGTATTTATTATCACACACCAAGGAGTCTTGAGGAGGGCAGCTCCAAGGTTGCTTAACCCAGTGGGCCCCATCCTTCTGCTCTGCCCTCCTCAGCGTGTCAGGTGTCCCTCCCGTGATCTCCAAATGACTGCAGCTTTAGGCATCACACCAGACAAGACAGAGTTCAGAGTGAGAGAAGGGGTCTCTTCCAGTGGGCATATGCCTCTCTTGAGAGTGGAAAATATCTTTCCCAGAAGCCCTTCAACAGATTTACCCTCATTTCCCATTGGCCACCCTGGGGCAACGTGCCTTTTGCTAAGCCAGTCACTGAAAGGGGAATGGGATGATCGCGGCTGACTTCCCTGAAGGGTGGTAAATACCCTGGTCATCGGTGATGGGGACAGCTTTCTCTGAGGGACAGAGGGGCATGGGTACCTGAGCAAGAGGGAGGCTCGGTTTGCAAGGAACAGGAAAGAACAGTGGCAAATGGGCAGACAGACAAGCAGATGCCACACCAGCCCTGGCCCTACCTCCACCAGGTTCTCCCATTAGAGTTCTTTCTCAGCTCACTCGGGAAGCAGACAGGTCCGCACCACAAGCCCAGCTTGGCTGTGGGAGCTTGGAACGAAGAGCTGAAGACACTGTGACTCCCCACCCGCCCCCTCACCCCCTGCCCCAGCTCAGGATTTTGCATTCTTCCAAGGGAAAAAAAAAAGATCAGGAAATGTAGAGAAAACCAAAATAAATTAAAAGATAAAATGAAAACAAACTCAAACTCAAGCTCATTTCTGAAGTCCAAATCCCCCAGTCTTAACTTGGTCTCAGGCTGGCTTGGCTGGACTTGGTTCCTGAGCAACAAAGCCTCTTGCTGACGTCTCACCTCCCCAGGGAAAGTTGAGTTGGATTTTAAGCCATCTTAAATATATTTCACTGAGGGGCGAGGCTGGACTGGACCTGGGTTTTAGGAAGGCAGCTCTCACAGAAGCGAGAGGACAGATGGCAGGAAGGGGCTGTGGGGGGTTAAGGACCAGTGTCAGAGAGGCCCCTTAGAACCTGTGGGGCATCCAGGCAGAGAAGTGGAAGGTGTGTGCTAGGGTGGGGACTGTGAGGATGAAGGGAGGAGTGGGCACAAACTTAGAGAAACATGTCAGAAGATTTGCCCTTCCAGTAATGGTGGACTACATAACTCAAACCCACTCTCCTTCTTGCTGAGGACACTAGGAAATCTGGATAAAATATTTTTTAAAACACCTGCTTGAAGGCATCGGTGAGCTGGCAGGAGAGTGCAGAATTACTGGGCCAGGATCCAGGAGAGAGTGGAGGCCCAGGAGGTAAGCCTGGCATTTGGAACAGCTCTCCCCATGGGGGGACATTTGCCGAATCTGGAGGCAGTGACTGAGAATCTGAGAAGCACTAGAAAGACGTGAATTGGAGTCCAGGGCCTGCAGGGGCGGGCGGGTCTATCTGGTGAATCCCCCTCACTTTGAGTTGAGACCATGAGGGCAGCATGTTGGATTAAAAGTGCACCCTAAGTAGACATCTCAGCTTCAAATCATCTCAGTCCTGGAAGTTAGATTGAGATAGTCCCGGATTGCTAGCACCCCCAGATTGCAGATACCTGCCAGAAGCAAACGTGAATTCTCCCTTTAGGAAGATTACATCATCTGAGGCCTCAAATTATTTCTGCAAACAAGTTTGCAAATGATGTGTCTGGCATACAATAAAAAATAATGAGGAACAACATGAACAAAAGCCAGTAGGGGAAAAAAAAGAAAAAACAGAAACAGACCCACAAGAATTCCAAACACAGGTTTTATCAAATATGAACTTTGAAATAGTTATTCTGAAAAAGATTGAAATATTAAGAGAGTTGGAGACTATCAAATGGAAAATCTAGAAACAAAAACTATTAATACCTGAAGTTAAGAACTCAGGAGACAGATTTAATAACCAATTAGATACAGCTGAAGAGATAACTAGTGAACTGGAAGTTAGATGAGAAGACCCAAAAGAAGCTCAGAAAGAAAAATGAATGGAAAATAAAAGAGCAAGTAGCAGACATAGAACAGTGATTTTCAAACTTGACTGTGCATACAAATCACTTGGGGGTCATGTTAAAATTCAGATTCTGATTTGATAGGTCTAGGGTGGAACCTGAGATTTTGCATTTCTAACATGCTCCCAGGTGATGCTGCTGCTGACCAATGGACCACATTCTGAATATCAAGGACATAGAGGATGTGAGAAGAAGTCTCAAAGAAGAGGAGAAAGAGAATGGGGTAGAAGATAAAATGCCTGAAAACTTTTCAAAACTGAGGAAAGACCTCAATCCCCAAAGCAAGAAGCTCTACGAACTCTGCAGGTGATGACTTAAGGAAGTCCACAGCTAGATTCATCCAAATAAAGCTGCTAAACAGGAAACACGGAAGAAAATTCTTAAAAGCAACCAGAGGGGAAAAAGACCAGTTACTTTCATGGGACCAACAATTAGATCAGTGGCTAATTTGTCAGAAACAATGAAAATAAACAAACAAACAATGGAAGCCAGAAACAATGCAATGGTATAAAGTATGTAAGAGAAATAGTTATCAACCTATGATTTTATACCAAGCCAAAATATTCTCCAAGATTAAAATGAAATAAAGATATTTTCAGACAAACAAGAACTGAGAGAGCTTACCACCAACATGCCTGCTCTAGAGAAATATTAAAGGGTGTTCTTTAACTGGAAGGAAAATGATCCCAGGTAGGAGCTCAGTGATGCAAGGAGGAAAGAGCAATTAAATGGGGAATGTATGGGTAAATCTCCATTAATATTGACTGCATAAAATGATGTGATATTATCTCAGGGAGGGCCTAAAATATATACATAATTAAAATATACAACAATGGCATATAAACTGGGAGAGGGTAAACGGAAGTTCTAAGTCCCTTGCATTGTCGGAGAAAAAAAAAGTACCAATTAATGATGTTAGACTTTGGTAAGTTAAAGATTCACATTGAGTAACCCCTAAAAGTGGTGAAAGGCTGTCTAATAACCAGCTAATAGAGAGGGGAAATAAAGTATTTTTTTTAAATACTCAATCCAAAAAAAGACACAAAAGGAAATAAAAAGAAAAACAGGATAGGTGGGACAAAGTATTTAGTAAGCTGAGGTATTTAAGCCCAAATACATAAGTAATTGCATTAAGAATAAATTGGCTAAATTATTCAGTGAAAAGACAAAGACTGTCAGACTAGCTAGCAATGAAACAAAACCCAAATATATGCTGTTTATACCAAACACCTAAAACATAAAGGTACGGAAAGGTGCAATGTGAAAGGAATACATAAAAGACACACCACGCAAAACTGAGGGAAAACTGGAATATCAGCATCACGTGCAGTATGCTCTAAGGCAGAAAGCCTCATTAGACATACAGAAGGACACTCTGTTACGATAGAAGACCCAACTTACTAGTCAAATAAAACAGTTCCGAATTTATCGAACCTAATAACATCACCTCAAGACTGCAACAATAGACAAACCCACAATCCTGGGAGAGATTTCAACATACCCCTCTCAGTTACAACCGAGAAAAAAAACTATGCAAGGACAGAAAAAAATCTGAACACCACAGTTAGCACACCTGTCCCAGCGGTCTCCCCATGACCCCCTGCACTCCACAGCTGCAGAGTGCTAGCAGGGGTGGGATGGCGGGGGCTGTATCCACGAGGGAGGGCTCGGGCCCCTGGATGGATGGTGATGATGGATCATTATTTTATGTAGCCTAGAATTGTTGACCACTTACTAGACTTAAAAAAAAAATTGTGATAGGTAGTAGAAGCTAAGAGTTGAGAGAGGGAATGCAAAAAAAAAATGATCACCGTCCCCATTTATTAAGTGTCTTCTGTATGTCAGGAGGTGCCAGGTGCTTTTATGTTAATTAGTGCTAACCATCATTACAAACCTTTAATGGGGTTGTGATTATGATGTCCATCATATAGATGTGGAAACGGAGGCTCGGGAGGCAAAGTAAGTTGAACAGGATGCCATGACTGTCCTCAAAGGAACATAAAGCTCCCAGGGGGGGAAGACAAGTACATGACAATACAAGGGAGAGATGCCGGGACCTGAAAACAGGAAGCTTCCTGTCTCCCAAGCAGAGCCTGGGCGTCGCAGCTGGGCCAGGCAGGCCCAGAGAGATGGGGGCAGTGGGAGAGCAGAATCCATATGAATTGGGATCCCCTTAGGATGAATTTCCCAGCCAATTCTCAGGTAGACTTTCCCTCCTGAAAACAGAAGGGGCCTAGCCAGCAGCCGGTTGGCTGACCACCAGCTCCTGATGCTCAGGAAGAGGCCCGCTCTGTGAGTCTCTGGAGCCCCCAGCCTCAAGGAGCTCACAGGCCAAAGAGCAAAGTGACCAGTATATTTGCTTGGCCCACATATAAGCAATCAGTCGAGCATTGAGGCAGGAAGCACATTAAGGTTGTGGAAATCAAGGTGAATTCCCCATGGGTTCTGTTTCTCTCTGGAGTATCCTAAGTCCTTGGTTCTGACCAAACAGTTTTGAAGCTGACCATTCCCAGTGCTTCCATCTCAGAGACTTTGTCACAAGCCCCAAATGATCACCTTTCTCCTCACCTGCTGGAACCTCCCCCTTTAAACCATAGCTCAAGGTTACCTCCTCCAGGAAGCTCTCCAAGATTGATCCGCCTCTCTCCCCACCTTGCATTCTTTCCCAAAGGTGGAGCTCCTTTCTCTAAACTGACCTGGCCTTCTCCCTATTCAGTTCCAGGTCCCCCTGCTGGCATCAAAGCTGTCCCTTCATCCGCCAGCAGTGTGGTCGTGTCTTGGCTCCCCCCAACCAAGCCCAATGGGGTGATCCGCAAGTACACCATCTTCTGCTCCAGCCCTGGGTCTGGCCAGCCGGTAAGTAGGCCCAGGGTTGAATGAGGAGGGGGATAGGAGAAAGGGAAAAGTTCTCTAAAGATCAGTGGGCATCCAGGTCAAACCCGCGGGCTACTTATATCTGTGTTTCTACCTGAATTGATGGATAAGAATGGACACTGGTCACCCAAGAGTAGCCGAAGACCTACCCAGTGTCCATCTCGGGTCAGTCCTCTGTTCCAGGGGCTGCAAGGTTGTTACAAGCCCTGGAGACTTCTTTGAGTCAGGGGTCACAACCAAGCAGATGTGAAAGGGAGACCAAGGCCTCGACTCTTCTGGTCTGGCTGACCAAGGAAGCTCCTAGTGGGCCCCAGAGCTGTTGACTGGGGCCTGCCTGGTCCATGGCCTCTGGACATGAACCACTCTCCAGCATGAATGGTCTGGGCTTGGACAGCTGCTGGAGCTCTGCCCTGAGTGGCCTCCTCGCATGGAGACTGCTAAAGGGAGGAGAAAAGATGGCAGACAGCTGAGGGGAAGCAAGAGCATCTCTCTCTCTCTCTCTCTGGGCCAGAGCTGGGCCTCACTGTTGGAGAGAAGATCTGCCCAAACCTGGGAGTTCAGTGCAGGCGGCTGGCCCCTGCCCCTCCACTGGGTGCTCAGAGGGGCCCCACGGAGAGGGAAGAGAGGATGAGGGTGGGTGCAGTCTATGCACCCATGTCCCACAGTCTGCATCCTTCCCTCTGCCTTTCCTGATCTCCAGCCCCTCAGCCACCGAGTTCTGCTGGGTGACTACCCTGGAGCACACCTGTTCTAGCTACATGAGCAGGTGCACCTGTCCTCAGGGGGCTGTCCAGTCTAGTGGGGAGGTGGAAGGGTACCCCCAGAGGGGGAGCTGGGAGCACTATCCCAGAGATGTGCTCAGGACATCTCAGGCGGGGAGCAGGAGCAGGAGGAGGCCAGCTTCCCTCTCCACAAGTAGCTTGTGATGGGCGGCAGCCCAAGCATCTGCAGATGAGCTCCTGGCAGCCGGGAACGCTGCCCTGAAATTGCTCGGTAACTGTGCCATGTCCTCCTCCACTTGGCTTTCCTGTGGTCTTTCTGAATTACCCTCTGAGCCCTAGGTGGCCGGGCACCGTGCCAGGGAGGACAGAGTTCTATTACCAGAGGGAAAGCCCAGAAATATCTTTTCAGGGACTCTGTGTCCTCCCCTCCATCCTCACAGACGCTATGCAGAGAAGTGTGCATATCGTGAGCATAGAGCTCCGTGAATTTTCACAGCACCCGGGGCAAGCAGACCCAGAGCAGGGAACACATCATTACAAGCCCCTCAGAGGACCTCCTCATGCCCCTTCCGGTCACCACCCTACCCCTCCCCGGCCAGGATGACAACCATCCTGACTTCAGAGTAGTGTCGCCTCTTTTCACAGGTTATATAAGTGAAGTCGTACCGTTTATCTGGCTTCTTTTACTCAACGTGATTTTGAATTTGTGGATTTCATCCATACTGTTGTGCGTGGTTATAGATCATTCACTGTCACTTCTGTACGAGTTTCAGCCGCGTGTGTATATAGAATTGTTTTATCCAGTTTGTTGCCCATGGATAGGCATTTGGGTAGATTTCAGCTTGGAGCTGTTACATACAGTGCTGCTGTGTGCGTCTTTGCACGTGTCTCCTGGTGCTCGCATGCACGCATGCTTGTTGGGCGTGTACCCGTGAGAGGAACCACCGAGCCGTGGGGTCTGCACGTGTCCAGTTGAGAATGCGCTGCCATCGTTGGGTGGCTGTGCCAGTTTTCCAATCAGCGTTTTAGCCATGCTGTCTGCCCCTTTCCCCTGTCCCCCGAACCCGTGCGCGTGCACACACACACATTCATCCTAAGTTCCCCACCGTTCTGGACACCTGCTATGCCTTTTCACAGCTCACACCTCCGCCTAGGCTGACCCCTGCTGTGGCATGCCCTTCATCCTCTGGCATACGCTGACTGCATCAGATGGCAACTAGCTATTCACTTCTCTGTCTCCTGCACTGGTCCATGGGGCCCCTCGAGGACAGGGGCAGCATCTTTTCATCTCTGGGTCCCCAGCTGCCCAACACTGTGCCTGAAACATCACTGTCACTAAATACATGTTTGATGAATGAATTACCAGCAGCCTGGCAATTGTAAAGCCTTAGACATTGGGCAAGCTTCCCTTGGTAAATTGATGGGAGAGGGTACTCATTCCCGAGCTTGGCTTTGTGCAGTCATCTCCTCCTCTGCCAATGAAGCCTTTCAAAGGAGCGCAGCCTCCTCATTAACTCAGGCTTTAGGAGCCCCCAGTCAGCTGGCTGGGGACCTCTCTCCCAGGCCCCAGAACAGAGTTCCTGGTGCCCGACCCCTGCTGGAGACCCCGGGCCCTCCCCACCTCTCTCCATGTCCTCTCTCCCAGGGAGACTCCCCATGCGACAGTGTCCCACCAGGGGCCAGCCACTTTGTGGGGTAGGGACTGCCTCAGTGAGGGACCCAGGGAGCTCACCACCACATGCGACTGTGTGATACTATCGCTTTGCGCAAATATATTCCAAATTCCAAACAACTGCACTACAAATTCACTTATGGAAGAACTCTAGGAGTGAGTGCTGGGGGTGAGGACACATGCATGTATATGATGGTACAAAACCGTGGATTTGAGTGTGAGGTCAGAGGCAATGCACATGAGTCTTAATGTGTGCATACGTACTCGAGTGTATGAACATGCATGTGTGGAATCCTCAGGCTAGAAGGAAACTGCATCTGGTGTAGGCTCCCAGGAGTGACGCCCTGGGGGCTGCCAGAGCTGCATTGAGTTCCTTCAGAAATTTTACCAAACATTGCCATACATTTGTTGTTTTTCTCAGATTATCAAAATATTGCCACTTTATTGTCAGAAATTCCATAAAATATAAAGGAATAGAGAAGAAAGCAAAAATTACTTGTACTCATTCCCTAGAGATAAACACTGGCAAAGTTTTGGTATATAGCCTTCCAATCTTTGATCTGTACATATATTATGGGGGGGTTAATAAAATGAAAATGAAATTTCACATAATGTCATATAATCTGTGTTTTTCAAGTAATATATGTAGGCACTTCCCCACCCCATCAAATACTCTTTTCAAACATGATGGTGAATGCCTGTATGTATATAATCCATTTAACCAGTACCCTCATTCTATATTTAATCTATTTTCAAGTGTTCAACATTATAAATAATCCTTCATTGAACATTCCTCATAAAAGTCTTTATGCCCATGTTTTATTATTTTCTTAGGGTAAATTTCCATAGGAATTCCTGAGGCACAAAGAGTATGGGTATTCTTAAGATATGCATACATGTTTGTAAATTATCCCTCAGAAAGTTGGAACCCAGTTATGCTTCCAGCAGCATTATAAGTACATTCTTGTTTCACATGCCCATGCTAATCCAAGGTATTATACACGTTTCATTTTTGCCGGTTGGATTTGAATAAAGGTGTCCTATTTTAGGTATATTCCTTTGATTGCTAATTAGGTTGATTATTGTTATATGTATATTGGCGGTTTTCTTTCTCATCTTTGGGTAATTGTCAATTCATGTCCTTCGATCATTTTTCATTTGGGTGGTTCGTGGTTTTTTCTTACAGATCTGTCAGTGCTCTTTACATATAAGGAGAATAACCATTTTTTAATCATATTGGTTGCAGTTATTTGACAGTTCATTGCTTGCCTTTTGGTACTATTTTTGGTGTGCCATAGGTTTTGTTTTTATAGAATTCAAATTTATGAATCATTTCTATTTATGATTTTTGCCTTCATTTTTATGATTAGAAATGTCTTTTTTATCATATTTCTATTGTCATAGTTTTGCCTTTTTCTTTTTAACCTTTAATCCATGCAGACTTTATTTGGGAGTATGGTTATGTGTTTTTAAAAACGATTTCAGGAGATTCTTGGGGAGTCCAGGTTAAAGGGAAGACCTCAGGATCTGGATGTGATGCTAACACCTTCAGGGGGAAGCCCAGCCTTCCCTGCCCTGTGCAGACACAAACGTACACTCGGATACACACTGACATACAAGCAGGTCCACTCAACTCTTCCCCTCGCATGCACATACACACATCGATCCTCACAGACAAAAGAGCCAGGAGACGAACATGCCCCAGTTTACAAAGGGCTCACCCACCCCTTGCCTCATTTGTGCCTCTCTGCCCACACAAGGTAGGCAGAGCTGTTTTGCTTTCTTAGTTCACAGGAAAGAAAGCTGAGGTCCCAGGATCCTTGAGAAAGAAAGGTATATGACCTATGGGACAGAGAGTAAGAAGGGGCAAGTGGGTGTTGAAGCCACCATACCCGCCTACCTCATGCACCTATAGGAACTACAGATACACACAGTCTCCTGGGTGCTGCAGCCTGAAAAGACTTCCCAACAACCAGGGCTCAGGGTGATTCTGCACCTGTCTGCAGCAGGGACCTTCTGGGGTCAAGGCCAAGTCTCCATGTGGGAGGCAGGAGGAGGAGTTGGCCAGGGAGCTCTGTGTGTATTGAAGGGATGCCCGTGTCTCCTCCCTAACATTTGCCTACAGACAGCCTGGGGCCAGAAAGGATGTTTTCTCCTGTGAGAAGTCACTGGGCCCCTCAGCCCTCCCACGGGGCACAGAGAATGGCCCTCTGTAACCCTGTATCTGTCTGCAAGTCTGTCCCTCAGCATGTGCATGAATGCATCTCCATGTCCATGTGCATGTGAGTGTGTGCACGTGAGCATGTGTGTGCAAGATCCCATGACTGCAGAGATAACCAATTATTAGCTCCCTCTGGCCTCAGGGCCCCCCATCTGTTCCAGGGGTCTGCTCCCTTCCCTAGACTTCTGCCCTGATTTCAAAGAGGCCCTAGTGCTGTCCTCCTTTCCCTTCCCCGCGGCTGACCAAAAAATAAAATAAAATGAAAGTCCGCCCCATCCCGCCTGGACCAGGGAAGGGGCTGACAGGAGGTCTGCAAACTAGCGCTTATCAAAAGCTTCTTCTCAAATTCATTTCAATATCTGAGCCTCTGGTTTCCAAGGCAACATAATCTTTTCATCAAAGCAACTGGTAAAACCACTGGGATCCGATATTGTTTTGTTGGCAACTTGTCAAAACTGTCATTTGGTTAAAAAAAATGTTATAGATTTATATAACCTACAAATATATAGGGTGATCTATACCGCTAATAATCGTTAATAAAGTGTTGCCCAGGGAAGCTTTCAGAGCTCCCTCTCTCACCCCTCCCTCCCCCGACGGCTTGCTCCCACAGAATGAAGCAGCAATTAGACAACAGAGCTGGTACAGGCTGGGGAGACTGTCTACGACCCTAATAAGGCAAATGCGGTCATTTAGCTTCTTCCCAGAGACTCCCTTTCCTTGGGGTCTTCCTGGGACCCTCCTTCCTCCATTCTCCCTTCTCCTGACTCCCTCCATCACTCACCTGACACACTCACATTCCCTGGCCTGGAACCACAATTGCCAGCGTCTGGATCAGTCAAAGAGGTAAACTGAGGCTGGCCCAGCAACACCCCAGAGCAGGCCCATGAGCCCCCAGAGCCAAGCCCAGTACAAAGTCTGCTCATTGTTGCTCCTAAACCAGAAAGGGCAAATGAGGCAGGATCTGACCTTCTCTTCCCATCCGCCCCCGACTCCCCGACTGGGCTACCCTCTCCTCTGAGCCCAGGTCCCGAGGAACGCAGGGGTTGGAGGCTGGAGGCTCAGAAGCTGGGTTCTTAGCACTTCTTTGCCTCTGTCCGGCAGGCTCCCAGCGAGTATGAGACAAGTCCGGAGCAGCTCTTCTACCGGATCGCCCACCTGAACCGTGGGCAGCAGTACTTGCTGTGGGTGGCTGCCGTCACCTCTGCCGGCCGGGGCAACAGCAGCGAGAAGGTCACCATTGAGCCCGCAGGCAAGGGTGAGCAGCCCGAGCCCGAGCGGGAGAAGCCGCCAGAAGCCCCCTTCTAGAATGCTGGTTCTCCCCAAGGAGGGGCTGTCTCCCTCCACCCTCTCTGTGACCTGGCTGTGAGGAGCTGGCTGGCCACCTGCCTCCCTTCTGTATCCACCAAGACTGGGCCTCTGCTGCCCCCTGACTCCCAGAAAGCCTCACAACAGGCTCCAGGCAGCACAGTTACCCAGGGGCGGATGGCACGGAGCACCCCGGTCCCCCATTCCAAACTCTACTCCGAGGTTGAGCAAAGGGGCATTAGCCCCACTCCCAGCCCACAGCAGAGCCTTTGTCCCAAGGCTCAGCATCTCCAGAGGGGGTGGTGGCAGGGGACACTGCTTCCATGGAGCAGAGTGCCACAAAGGGATCCCCCCCACCGCCCCATTTCAAAGGTTGGACACCTCTGGCAGAGGTGGTGCCCCTGACTGCTGATTCATTCGATCAACAGACATTCCCAGAGGCGCAGCTAGGAGGAGGCTCTGGGCTAGATGCTGCGCACGGGGTGAATAAGACCATGTGTGTTCTTAGGGAATGCCCCACCGAATCCCTGGCCTGCACAGAGGGGTGCCACGGGGGCATATGCACCCGCACTTTACAGGGAATGACAGTGCTCAGGCCCCAACCCCACACCAAAGAGGCAGCCGTGCACAGCTCCTCGTCTGCTCTCTGCGCCAACCATGGGGCCAACCACAGGGCATGGCGGCTCGCCGCCACCAGCCGGGAATTCCACGTCCTCTACCTTGACTCCCAGTCTCCACGGGAAGGCCCCCTTCTTCCCGGGCCTGCCTCCTCCCACAGCCACCTGACTCGTGAGCCCTGGGGCCCAAGGACCAGGCTGCCTCAGCCCAGCCACCTTCTTGGGGTGACAAGCTTCCTTTGCTGGGCACACAAGAGGCATCAGAGTCCGCTAGCGCTCGATGGAGGGCCTGCAGTGGGGCTCCCCTGCCCTGCCCGTGTTACTCCGTTTTCCAGTTATGCACCGAGGCGGGGTCGGCACGGCCCTCAAACAGCATGGAGAGTGACATGCGAGCTCTTCTGGCCCCAAGTCGGGCTCTTCCCGCCCCCTTCAGCATTTCTAACATCCCCAATCCCTCCTCCCCCAGGTGCCACCAACCCCTTCTCCTGGGTTCTTCCTTCAGGAGAGAAGGGGCCTAGAACCTACCATGCGCCCAGGGTGGCTGGCGCTGGCCCAGAGACAGTGTGGGAGGGCGTGGGTGTCCTGGCAGAAGGCTGGCCCCTTCCCCTGTGGGAGGTCCATAGGACACATCCCCAGAGGGCTTTGTACCTCCCGGAGCACGTCTCCACAGCTGCTGCTTCTGTCCTTACCATAGCCTGGGGCGGGGGCCGGGGGGGGGGGAGCCCTGCTGTTCCCTCCCCACCGACCCCACTCACACGCACACACACACGCACATGCATGCACACACACCCCGAGACACCAAGAGATTCAGGGAACTAACCCCAGACACATGGAGGGACCAGATGTGGAACTCTTGAGTGCTTGGTCACTTGGTTGACTGAACACCTGTAACTCAGCCCAGAGATCTGTGAGGTACCTGGCAGGGTCACCTTCCCAAAGTACCCTGGACATCTTTGCCTGCCTTGCTTTTCACGGTGCGGCTTGTGCACCCCGGTGCTCTGAGCGTGCTCCCATCACCCCTGGGGACGTTCCTTTCTCCACTGCGCCTGTCTGTAGCTGCCACCTCTCTGTCCATCTACGTTCCCGCTCCTGGCGACCTCAGTCACTGGGCGACTGACTCCCACGTCAGCATCTGCGGCCCAGCCACTTCTCTCATGCTCCAGAACATGTATATCCGACTGCTTTCTAGCTACCCCGTGTGGGTGACCTCAGGGTCAGTGTGAAGCTAAGTATCCAGGTGTCTCCTGCCTACCCCGCTCCTCCCCCTCCTCCCCTTCTTCCTTCCCCCATCCCCCGCTCCTCCTGTGTGCCTTGTCTCTGTGAGGGCACCACCACCCAGTCAGCATCATGCAGTCATCCTCACACCCCCTCTGTCTCCTCCTCAAAGCCAGTCAGACCCCAAGTCCTGGCGGTTCCTCCCTGAGCCCCTAACCACCTCCCCACTGCCATACGTCACTTCCGGCCTGTTCTCTCGCCGCCATCTTGCTGCTGATCTGTGTGGGTCCTCCGGCAAACCATCCTCTGCCAGCTGCCAGGGCGTTATCCACAACTTTACTTTGAACATATCACTACTTGTAAGCCTCCAGTGGCTCCTCGTGACCTCAAGGGGAAGTCCATCCTCCTTGTTCTGCCAACGGAGCCCTCCATGCTTCTGCTCTTGCTCACCACCCGTCCCCCTTCATTCACCCTGGGCTTTGGTCGCCCCAGAGCATTTGCAGACCCTCACACTTCCCATGTGTTTCAGGCCTCCAGACCTCTATTCAGTGCTGTCACCGCTTCCCACTATGCCTTTCCTTCCCTGCGTAGTGAATTCTTTTTTAGCCTTCAAGATTCAGGGGCACCTAGGGGGCTCAGTCGGTTAAGCATCCGACCCCTGATTTCAGCTCAGGTCTTGATCTCAGGGTTGGTCGTGAGCTCAAGGCCCAAACTGTGCTCCATGTTGGGTGTGGAGCCTCCTTTAAAAAAAAAGATTCAAGTCAAAGCTTCTAATTCCAGAAGGCTCCCTGGCCATCACCTCCACCACCACTGAACCGGCAGTCATTCCTCCTTCTCTGCGCTCCCACAGTGACGTGTACCTATCCCTACCATACTATATTCACCTGTCATGATACTTTTTAAGTATCTGTCTCCCTTTTGGACCATGAGCAACTTGAGGACAGGGAACAGATCTCGTTCATTTTGTGAATCCTCAGAGCCTCCTCTGATACCTGTTCCATAACAAGTATTTGATCAATGTTTGTTGAATCAGTGACTCCCATCTGAAAGTGTGTGCACCCACCCCTGCCCCAAGTCCAAGGTGGAGATCAGGTAGGAGATGGGGGACTTGAATTGTAAATTTAGAGAGCCCCAGGAAAGGCGGGCCAGTACAGTGTTGAGGGTAGAGGTGGGGTGGGCCCTCACACTCTCTTCCCTGCAGCCCCAGCAAAGATCATCTCATTTGGAGGCACTGTGACAACCCCCTGGATGAAAGATGTCCGACTGCCTTGCAATTCGGTGGGAGATCCAGCCCCTGCTGTGAAGTGGACAAAGGACAGGTGTGCGTGGGACCCCAGACAGGTGGGGGACCGCAAAGATGGGTGTAGTAGAAGAGCCATGAAGAAAAGAATCAGGGGCCCCTCCCTTCCAGCTGACCAGAAGCCCTGCCAGGCACATGGCCCCTGCTCTCCTGTGCAGGCCTGGCCTCCCTGGCTCCCCAAGGATCTCCCTTCCCTGGGTGCTTGAAGAGGCCAGGGGGACTGACATCCCCCAGGAAGTGCTAAGTAAAACCCCAAGAGTCCCAGGCCCCCTAGCCAGCCTCCTTCTACTCCCAGCCCTGTTTGCCTGCAGTCCTGGGGGAGCCCCCAGGAGGAGGGGGTGTTTACCCTAAACCCTCTCTGCCCCCCAACCCCTGCAGTGAAGACTCAGCCATCCGCGTGTCCATGGACGGGCACCGGCTCCTCCATACCAACGGCACGCTGCTGCTGCGTGCTGTGAAGGCTGAGGACTCAGGCTACTACACCTGCACGGCCACCAACACTGGGGGCTTCGACACCATCATCGTCAACCTTCTGGTGCAAGGTAAGGCCCCGGGGGACAGAGCCTTTGTGGAACAGAGGTGCCATGTGGATGAGGAGGCAGGAGGGATGGGGAGAATGAGCAGGAGCTGGGGAAGCACCAAGGGGGCGGGGAAGGCCAGGCCTGGGCCCTCAGCTGCAGCCGGGGGGTAGCCCATGCTCCCATTTTCGGGTGTTAACCCTTTGTGGTGAGGGCTGGTGGCTTTCCCCTCACAGTTCCCCCGGACCAGCCCCGCCTCACTGTCTCTAAAACCTCCGCTTCGTCCATCACCCTGACCTGGATCCCAGGTGACAATGGGGGCAGCTCCATCCGAGGTGAGAGGGGTCTGGATGAGGAGGGGGAAAGAGGGGAAGAAATTCTGGACCCAGTAGCCGGGCAAGGGCCTTACCCACTCCCACCACCTGTCCCCATAGTGCCCCAGAAGTGATGAGTGAGAGGCAATTCGGGCCACAAGGAGGTTACCCAAGTGCCACAGACAGTTACCAGCCTCAGGATCTGGGTTTTAGAAGGCCCATCCCAGTTGCAGCTGGTGAGCTATGCAAACCTGAAGAAATCTGTTTGCTTCTCTCGGCCTCAGTTTCCAAATTTGTAACAGTAGACAAATGTACTAGATAGTGCTTCTCCATCATGAATATGCACATGAATCAGCAGGGGATCTTAGAGAAGGCAGATTCTGATTCCTGAGGTCTGCGGTGGGATCTGACAAGCTCCCAGGTGATGTAATCCTACTGTCAGGGACCACACTGGGAGTAGCAAGCTCTAAATACTGTCGCTTTTAAGCCTCAAGGCTCTGTTCTCCGCTCCCCTCTCCACCTTGGCTGCGAAAGAGAGAGCAGGAAAACTCCTTGCAGCTTTGTGTCCCATCTGCCTCTGCCCCACCCCCCATCACCAAAGGCCCCACTCTACCCCTGCGGGGAGGCCAGCCCCATGCCACCTGTTGGGGTGTCCCAGGCCCCGCCCTGCCCTCCCTGAGCCAGGCAAACCTCCCGGGCAGGCTTCGTGCTGCAGTACTCGGTAGACAACAGCGAGGAGTGGAAGGACGTGTTCATCAGCTCAGGCGAGCGGTCCTTCAAGCTGGACAGCCTCAAGTGTGGCACGTGGTACAAGGTGAAACTGGCAGCCAAGAACAGCGTGGGCTCCGGGCGCATCAGCGAGATCATCGAGGCCAAGACCCACGGGCGGGGTGAGGCCTGACGATGACCCAGTTCGGGGGAGATGGGCCCAGGATATGGGGATGGAAGGTGGCTGGGCTGGGGAAGGAGGGCGCAGGGGAGCAGAGACTGAAGGGAGAGCCTGGTTCCCATCACCACAGATAGCACGCTGACCAATCACAGTTGGAGAAACAGGCCCTACCTCCTTGGCCGGTAGCAGATGGTGGCAGCCCCTTCCTTCTTCCCATATCTCTTGCCCTGCTGAGGCCTTCTCTCCACGTCCTTCCCTCTTCTCCCTCCTCCTCCGTCCCCTGGGGCATCCCTACTCCCATCTGTGCCCCCCGCTGCTTCCCGGAGCCGCTGCAGCCCGGGCTGGCCCAGGGGACTCCCTCCCCTCGCAGATGAATGAACCTTCCTCTTCTCAGGCTCTAACCTCGCTCTCTCCCTGTGGCCCCCCAGAGCCCTCCTTCAGCAAAGACCAGCACCTGTTCACCCACATCAACTCCACGCATGCTCGGCTTAACCTGCAGGGCTGGAACAACGGGGGCTGCCCGATCACAGCCATCGTGCTGGAGTACCGGCCCAAGGGCACCTGGGCCTGGCAGGGGCTACGGGCCAACAGCTCCGGGGAGGTGTTTCTGACCGAGCTGCGCGAGGCCACGTGGTACGAGCTGCGCATGCGGGCTTGCAACAGCGCTGGCTGCGGCAACGAGACTGCCCAGTTCGCCACCCTGGACTATGACGGCAGTGAGTCGGAGAGGGCGGGAGAGGGCGGGAGAGGGCGGGAGAGGGCGGGAGGGGCGGCCTGGGGACCGCAGCGAGGTGTCCCCAGCTGGCAGAGAGGCGGACGCATAAAGAGAGGACAGACAAATCGAAAAATAGGACTACCGTGGAGGAAAAGGCTGGAGACAGGGAAGGAGCAAGCAAAGGGAGCCGCAGAGTGGTAGGGGGCAGGCAGATGGGCAGGTGCACCAGTGGCTGATACAGATTGATAGCCAAGCAAACCCATCGCACTAAGTTAGAGGGTCTTTTGAAGGTGAAGTCCTTGCTCTCGGGTGCTTCAGAGATACGGAGACTATAATGCAGAGCAATAGCTGAGGCCCCGCCCCTCTGAGGCCCCGCCCCTGAGGCCCCGCCCCCCCTGAGGCCCCTCTGCTAAAAGGGTGTGTTAGCCAGGCTGTGATAGCCTGGGCTACAGGAACAGATAAACACTGAACGCTGCAGGGCTTAACCCAATAAAGATTTGCTTCTTGCTCTCGTGACATCTTGTGAGGGTTGGCTGGCCACCATCTCTTAACTATGCCATCTTGAATGTGTAGCCTCCAAGGTCGCCAAGAAGAGAGAGAGAGAAAAGGCACCCCAGTCTTAACTGCCTGGGCCAGGAGGTGATGCTCATCACCCACTCTGTTGTCCAGAACTAGTTCCGTGGCTCTAATCTAATTGCCAGGAAGTCTGGGAGGGGTAGATGAACACACGGATATTTGGTGAGCACTCACTGGTGTCTGCCACACGGGGCACTTCATACACATGCACACACTCACATACACACATGCATGTGTGTGCACACACGCACGTGTGTGCACATACACTGAAGACATACTGAAGGCTGAATTCATAGAGACCAGTTGTCACAAGGTAAAGTCAGTCTACCTATGTGTTAAGGAAACAGAATAAAAGTGGTATCAGATGGGGTTGGCCTCAAACAAGGAAGCCTTCATGAAGGAGAGGGCTCTTCTGCAAGGCTTTGAAACAGGCACAGATCGGGCTTTGCTGAGGGCTATGTCAGCAGAACTTACTGCCTCCGTGCAGGCACCCAAGGTTAGCAGATCTCACCCATGGGTGAGGGAGCAGGGAGAAAATGCAGGGTGTGGAGTGGCTTTGTCCCCATCTGGGGATGAGACCCCGGGATGCCACTGCTCTGACTTCTTTCTGTGATTCTCACTACCCCTCCCACTTTACAAGCTGGATGGCGGAATCTAAGCTCATAGGTCCACCCTCTAGAAATGAACACTGAACTCCAACGGGCAGGAGACTATCTCTGAGAGACTTCAGGACAATTCTAAAATAGGCTCGCGAAGTCATCAGTATCATAATGCAGTGTAAAAACTGCACAACTCTTCATGGCTGTCCTGATGTGACCAGAATTTGGAGGAGTAGAGGGAGAGGGTTGGGGCTCTGTGCCAGGAAGTGGAAGTCAGAATGAGAGCAAGGGCAGCAAGAGAGGTTCAAAGGCTACCCCATCCAGGGGACTCTGCCCAGACCCTACTCATAAGGGACATCTGACTCCCTTCTTCACCCCATCAGGTACCATCCCTCCCATCAAGTCTGCTCAAGGGGAGGGGGATGATGTGAAGAAGCTGTTCACCATCGGCTGCCCGGTCATCCTGGCCACTCTGGGGGTGGCACTGCTCTTCATCGTTCGCAAGAAGAGGAAGGAGAAGCGGCTGAAGCGTCTCCGAGGTAGGCAAGTTTCCTATGGGCTTCCCGGGAGGGAGTGTTGACCCTCAGCCACGTGGGCCACCTTTCATTGGCTCATGGGCACCATCTGGACAAGAGAAAGTGCCTGTGTCCCCCTGAAGGGAGAGCTGCTACTCCAGCCTTCTGAAACTTTAGCTCTTACTGCTTCTTCCTCTGTGCCCCCAAGACTTTGTGCCTGACCTAACCAGGGCTGAATTTTAGAGGTATACACTGGTAAAGCCATACTGGTTAAGATAGTTAAACATTTCCATGTTAGTTGATAAATAGATGTTGTTCCCTTCCACCCTGGATGCTCCTTCTCTCTCACACGGTCCCTGAGATTCTTCTAGAATCTGGCCCCTAAAGCATAGACCTACAAGTGGTCGCTAAGATCTTGCTCAGTTTTGACCGTGTGGCTTCTATGACATGTCAGATGTTAAATATTTTGAATATCATCCCTGTTGCAGTCTATGATACCATAGACTGGCATGAACGGGTCTGCTTTATCTTGATTTTCCCAGGGACTGGTACAGTGTCTGGCACCTAGTAGTTACTTAACAGATGTTCATTCACTCATGTGAAAACATTTACTGAATATCTGCTGTATATAGATACTGCCAGACATTGGAGATATAAAGATGAATGAAGAAGGAACAGTCCATAGTCTTATGGAACATAGTCTAGTCCTCATAGAATCCACAGTTTAATGTGAGAAGTCAGGGCACAATAGTAGCACAGAATAGGGAATTACTAACACTGCCTAGGGTGGTTAGGAGTTGGGTGGATAGGTGGATGGATGATTGGATGGGTGGTTGGATGATTAATGGTATGGTTGGATGGAAAGATGGATAGAAAGACAGATGGATGGACAGATGGATGGTTAAATGAAAGGTTTGATGGTTAGGTGGTTGGATGGATAGATAGATGGAGGAGTCGTGGATGGATGGATTGATGGTTGAATGGATTAACGGTTGGATCAATGGGTAGGTGGATGGATGCATGCATATTTGAATGGATGGATAATAGATGATTGTATGAATGGGTAGATGGGTGGATAGTTGAATGGATCCTTGGATGGGTGGATGGATGGATGGATGGATGGATGGATGGATGGATGGATGGATAGATAATAAGATGGACATATGGTTGTATGGTTTTATGGACATATGGACAGGTGGTTGAATGAATGGTTGAATAGATGAATCAATAATTGGATGGATGGATGGATGGATGGATGGATGGATGGATGGATGGATGGATAGTTGAATGAGTGGATGATGGATGAAAGACTGGGTGGGTGGGTGGAGAAATGAATAGATTGATAGGTAAATGGATCAATGATGGATGGATGGATGAGTGGGTGAGTCGATGGTTGGATACATACATGCAGCTAGATTCATTCTTTTTTTTTATTTTTTATTATTATGTTAATCACCATACATTACATCATTAGTTTTTGATGTAGTGTTCCATGATTCATTGTTTGTGCATAACACCCAGTGCTCCACGCAGAATGTGCCCTCTTTAATACCCATCACCAGGTTAACCCATCCCCCCACCCCCCTCCCCTCTAGAACCCTCAGTTTGTTTTTCAGTGTCTGTCATCTCTCATGGTTCATCTCCGCCTCCGATTTCCCCCCCTTCATTCTTCCCCTCTTGCTATCTTCTTTTTTTTTTCTTAACATATATTGAATTATTTGTTTCAGAGGTACAGATCTATGATCCAACAGTCTTACACAATTCACAGCGCTCACCATAGCACATACCCTCCCCAGTGTCTATCACCCAGCCACCCCATCCCTCCCACCCCCCACCACTCCAGCAACCCTCAGTTTGTTTCCTGAGATTAAGAATTCCTCATATCAGTGAGGTCATATGATACATGTCTTTCTCTGACTGACTTATTTCGCTCAGCATAACACCCTCCAGTTCCATCCACGTCATTGCAAATGGCAAGATCTCATTACTTTTGATGGCTGCATAATATTCCTGTGTGTGTGTGTGTGTGTGTGTGTGTGTGTGTGTACACCACATCTTCTTTATCTGTTCATCTGTTGATGGACATCTTGGCTCTTTCCACAGTTTGGCTGTTGTGGACATTGCTGCTATAAACATTGGGGTGCACGTACCCCTTCGGGTCCCTACATTTGTATCTTTGGGGTAAATACCCAGTGCAGCTAGATTCATTCTGACAGATCATTCTCATGATTCTCATTCTCATCAGAGGTCTAATGGATTATCTAGGTCCTTTGCTTCTCTCTCTCTCTCTCTCTCTCTCTTTGTCGTCCAAACCTGAGATCCTGGTCCTATTCAAGGCCCCTCTGGAGACAAAGCAGGGAACCCCCCCAAATTCATCCGTGGACTTTTTGGGGCAGGTGCCCAAGAGGAAGAAATAAAGCATCTTGGTTGATAGTCATCTGGGGATGCCCACTGACCACCTCTACATCATCCTCCACTCTCCTTTCTTCCCAGCAGATAACTGAGGATAGACCCTCCACTGGTACCCATGCTCTGTTGTCTTGTTTAATTAGAGTCAATTCAGGAAACAGATGGAGCACTTTATATACCCTCTCCTCTGGGAAGGACCTTCCTATTAGATAAAAATCTGAGGAAAGGAAAACAGACCGGAGCCAAATCTTGCATCAGGAGCCGTCAGACCTTATCCTATGTTAGACTATTTTAGAGGTCCTTTCATTTCTCCCTCTTCTCCCCAAGAGACCAGCCCTGGTCCCAGTTTAGGGAGCTCTCCCACCTTGTTCCCCATGCCTCTTCCAGTTTTCATCCCTCTCAGAATCCATTCTCACCCAGTCCCTCTCTCTACTGTTTTGCAGATGCAAAGAGTCTGGCAGAAATGTTGATAAGGTAGGTGCCACATCGCTGTTTCCTCCCCTACAGAGGACAGGCTTCTAAGACCCCACTGTCCTGCAAAACCCTCTCCCCCAGCCCCTTATGGCTGCTGAGTCACCCACCTCCGGCCCTTCTCCCCACAGCAAGAACAACCGAAGTTTTGACACCCCTGTGAAGGGGCCACCCCAGGGCCCAAGGCTACACATTGACATCCCCAGAGTTCAGCTACTCATCGAGGACAAGGAGGGCATCAAGCAGCTGGGTGAGTGACAGGGGCCACAAGTTCTCTGTCCCCGTCTTCCCCAGGCCACAGCCCACCAAGGGCAGCCACCAGCCCTCACAGTAGTGCCCAGGGTTCTAGCAGCGGCCCCATCCCCACTCGGCAACCTCAGAACTCACTGAAGCTTCTCTCGAGGGCTAAGTTTCCGCCTCTGTCTCACGGAAAGAATTATTCCGTCCTTCCCGCATCTCAACATTGGATAAAGACAAAAAGAAATTTGGGAAGCCCAAAGAGAAGGACTCGTACTCACTGTCCTTCTTCCCCCAGGAGATGACAAAGCCACCATTCCCGTGACGGACGCTGAGTTCAGCCAAGCTGTCAACCCACAGAGTTTCTGCACTGGTGTCTCCTTGCACCACCCAGCCCTCATCCAGAGCACGGGACCCCTCATCGACATGTCTGACATCCGGCCAGGCACCAGTATGCCTTATCCCCGGGGAGACAGACCTCCTCCCAAACAGGGTGACCTGGGCACAGCGTGGGGCACAGGTGGAAAAAGATTGGGCAGGAGTGGGGGGGGGGCTCAGAGCAGCATGGAAGAACAGAAAGAGCACTGGAGTTAGAGTCTCCAGACCTTGACTGAAGACTTTCTAGCTGTGACCTTGGGTATATTGCCAACTTTATTGCTCTGGGCATCCGCGTCCTTACCTAGACATTTTGAGAGAGGGTTGGGAGTTCTTGCTCTCCAAGGGCCTTCTGCCTCTCGCACTGTGACTCTGGACATAAGGATAGAACGCATCAAGGGCTGTAGGGAGTGAATGCACAGGAGGCAGCAGGAGAGGGGCTGATACTCCTCCCCAAGCTGAAGGGAAAGATGGGGTGGGTGGGGAGGACCAGGAGGCCCCCCACTGCCCCCATGCCTCACCACGGGTGCTCTTCCCCTGCGGGGCCAGCTGTGCGGTCAGGAAAGGCAGGATGCGCAGCATCCTCCGGGAGCTTCTGCGGCTGCCTCTGCCCCCTCCCTCGCTCCCCACTGCCCTTCAGGTACGTGCCAGGAGCCCGAGGCTGAGTGCCCTCCGTGGAGGTGCCAGCTCTGGCTTTCTCCATGCAGACCCAGTGTCCAGGAAGAGTGTGAAGGCGGCCCACAGCACCCGGAACAGGTACTCGAGCCAGTGGACTCTGACCAAGTGCCAGGCCTCCACACCTGCCCGCACCCTCACCTCTGACTGGCGCACCGTGGGATCCCAGCACGGGGTCACTGTCACGGAGAGTGACAGCTACAGTGCCAGCCTGTCCCAGGACACAGGTGAGCCCGAGGCCGGGCCTGTGTCCCGCTCTCTCTCCAGCAGCTCCCCCTCCCCCTGTCCCCAACCTCCACCCACCAGCTCATGGGGTCCAAGGCGCCGGTCAGTGTCACTTCCAGCTGGCCACTGGCTTACCGTGTGGCCAGCACAAACACACCTGACCTCGCTGAGCTCTGCTTAGTCAAGGATTTCCTTCTGCTCTCCCAAAAGATGTCCGAGAAAATGGTACACGTGATGTTCGTTGGAGAAAGAGCCCAGGGTTCCAGGGGGTGGGTACTTGTTTTCAAGAATGGAAGATGTTCTGCCCTTTGTTTGCCAAAGACCCCACTTCTGCCCCCAAAGCCGCCTTCCCAGGGTGGGAGTGGGGTCTTCCAGGAGGACGGCCAGGCTCAAGGGCAGCTGAACGGCTCAGTCTGGCCTCATTTGTAAACGAGACCCCCTTCTCCCCACGACTCCCTCATTTCTTCTTCACTCTGCGCCTTCCGTCTCTCCAGACAAAGGACGGAACAGCATGGTGTCCACAGAGAGCGCCTCGTCCACCTACGAGGAGCTGGCCCGGGCCTATGAGCACGCCAAGCTGGAGGAGCAGCTGCAGCATGCCAAGTTCGAGATCACCGAGTGCTTCATCTCCGACAGCTCCTCCGACCAGATGACCACAGGCACCAACGAGAACGCCGACAGCATGACGTCCATGAGCACGCCCTCGGAGCCCGGCATCTGTCGCTTCACCGCCTCCCCGCCCAAGCCCCAGGATGCCGACCGAGGCAAGAACGTGGCTGTGCCCATCCCGCACCGGGCCAACAAGAGTGAGTGCCCGGCGCGCCTCCCCCCTGCCTCCCCCGGCATCCTCTGGCACCCCCAGCCCAGCAGGGCTCCTTGACAGTGTGGGCAATGCAGAGCAAGTACCTGGGAGAGTCCGGATTGGGGTCCGTATTCCTGGCTCAGCCTCTTAATACCTCCGTGGCCTTGGGAAGTCAGTTAGCCTCTCTGATCTTCATTTCCTCCAGTGGTAAGATGCAAATGACCACATGTATTCTGCACTGTCATAGCAGGCACCAGAAATGCTATAGGTACCTGGCACATAGCAGGTTCTCAGTACGTAGTGATCATTCCCTTTACTCTGAGGCTGTGCCAGTATGGGGAGACAGCCTTTCAGGGCTCTGCTGCCCAATGGCCACTGGTCCCAATGCCATTCAACATTGATCCACGGGGGCCAAACCTCATGGTGGGCAGTGACCTCGCCTGACTGGGAGCTGTCTGACGCCAGAGACCTGGCCAGAGCATATGCCCTTCAGGATTGGTGGGACAGCTGTAGATAAACACTGGAGGGCGTGGGGAGGGGGGTCCATCAGCAGACACTGGGACCACACCATACCATGTCAGACCATGCGGGGTCTGATCAGCCCACTACTGGCCTCGCGTAGTGGCCATGCTAATCAGGGCACTCGGGGTCATCTAGAGAAGAGCCGAGGGTAACAAAGTACAAGGACTTTGGAGATCAGCCACCCTGAATGACGCCCCCGCCCCTTCTGCCTGGGTGAATTGGGGCAAATTACTTAATCTTTCTGAAGCTCAGTTTTCTCACTTGCCAACTGTGGGCTGGTATTAACCTATCCAGGGGGCTGTGGGGACTGAATGAGATCATGTAAAGAAAATGCCCGGCATGGCCAGCAGGTCAGAGGCACACGTGCCGGTGAGGACGCTCACAGAGCAGAGAGATCAGGACATGGACGTCCCGGGAGCCTGTCATATGGAGGCGGTTTAAGAAATCAGGAACGTTTCACCTGGAAAACAGGAGAGGGATGGGGAAAGGTAGCTGACTTCAGACATCTGGCAGGCCGCCGTGGGAAAGGCGGTGGGGGTGGCGGGAGCACATGCTGTGCGGGTGCTCAGAAGGCAGAATGGAGCTCCATGTGGGGAGTGACGGGCATTCCCTCCTCGGGGTAAGGAAACTTGTTCCGATAGCCAGCTCTCCGAGGAAGTCAGTTTGCAGAATGGAGCTGTCCACGGGCTGAAGCTGAGCAGCCTGTATGGGCCATTCAGCGAGAAGCCATGGGTTTAGTGAGCAACTACTGTACGTGCCAGCCACCGTGTTGATGCACTTTCCTCGCTTTATCTCATTCACCGCTCCCAGTAATCCCGTTGGGAGATGTGATGGGCTGCCTTTCCCAGATAAGGAAACAGGCTCGGAGAGGTCAAGTAACTGATCCCTTCTGGATGCTTCGTTGCCGAGCTTGTGGAGGGGCTCCTAGGTCAGATCAGGGACAAGACCGGGGAGGAGGGGGTGGGTGAACAAGCGGGTGCCCAGAGGCCTCTGCCGCCAACGTTTTCTGCTTCTGATTCCAGGTGACTACTGTAACCTGCCCCTGTACGCCAAGTCGGAGGCCTTCTTCCGAAAGGCAGATGGCCGTGAGCCCTGTCCGGTGGTCCCACCCCGAGAGGCTTCCATCCGGAACCTGGCTCGAACCTACCACACCCAGGCTCGCCACCTGACCTTGGACCCTGCCAGCAAGCCCCTGGGCCTCCCGCACCCAGGGGCCCCTGCTGCCGCCTCCACAGCCACTTTACCTCAGAGGACTCTGGCCATGCCAGCACCCCCAGCCGGCACAGCCCCGCCAGCTCCCGGCCCCACCCCTGCCGAGCCCCCGGCTGCCCCCAGCGCTGCCCCTCCGGCCCCCAGCACTGAGCCTCCGCGGGCCGGGGGCCCACACACCAAAATGGGGGGCTCCAGGGACTCACTTCTCGAGATGAGCACATCGGGGGTAGGGAGGTCTCAGAAGCAGGGGGCAGGGGCCTACTCCAAATCCTATACCCTGGTGTAGGGGCACAGCGAGAAAAGCAGCCCTACGCTCGGACCTGTCTGCACCTCCAGCCCTCACACACCAACTTGGCTGTTTTCCTGCATTATTTATATTAAACTGACAAAAACCAACCAACAACAAAAAGAAAAGCCCCCGAGTTGTGAACGCTTGTACATAGAACTCTTTTGTACAAATGAAACTATTTTCTTCTCCATGAAGCCAGGGCACAGAGAATTTGACAGTACAAATCACCCCCCATCCCCCGACCGCACAAAATACGTGTGGAGAGCTATATATACATATATAGGGAGATAGGAGCACATCGACGAGCTATATATCTATATATTTCTCTCACCTTATTTTGAGACAGAGGCACAAAGACTCAGCAATTTTTCCCTCCGGCTCACTCACCCTCCCTTCAATCTAGGTGGTTTTGACAAAGACCGAAATCCCAACTCAGAGACACTGCATGCGATTTTACTGTTCCAAGAAAACCAGGAGTTGCTTCAATTTGCAGATGCTTATGTGTTAATACCTTTTTCTATGAAAAAAAACCCAGCGCCGTGTGCAATAAAGGTTATGTTTCTACGTGGTAGCTTTTTTCCCATCTGGCGAGGGCCAGTGGGGAGGGAGGGAGGAAGGAAAGGCCCCTATACCGGCCCGTCCATCTCTCGTGGAGAGACTTTGAGAAGTTCAGGCTTTAGCTCAGCAGGTTAAACTTTTTTAAAGGCTTTCAATTAGCCAATGTGCGTCCTTGAGCACCTGTTCTGTTCTCAGATCTGTGCCAGCGCCTAAAGGGGGCCAGCTGTGTGCATTTGAGCAAGCTCCTGAACCCCTCTGGGCCAGTTTCGTTATCCATAAAATTGAAGCAACCTCGCAGAGAGCTCTGGGGAGCCTGGTCTGGGGGCGAGGGAGGGCAGGTGTCCACTGGCTTCTCTCCTCCAGGAGAACGAAGTGTACCAGGGAAGCAAATGTAGGCAAACCACACAGGCGCACTTAAGTTATGGGAGGGGGAGGAAGGGATTCTATATACCCTGGGGGTCGGGCCAGATCCTGAAGTTCTAGGCTGTTAGCGTGAGGCAAGGCCAAAGAGCAGGAGTGAGGTCATCAGAGGTTGGAGACGTGAAAGGGGCTCATGGAGGAGGGCATGGGGCTCCACCAAAGAGAATCGGGCCAGCAGGCCCACCAGGTACCTTGCCCGCTCTTGAAAGAGATGGCAATCAGGCTGCCAGGTGCAAGGAAACGTGCACACGGGCAGGTGTGCGGAGGGGCCATATCTGATGAAAGGCACGAGAGGGTGTGGGGGCCGGTCCTCCAAGGACGTGAAGGTTAGAGTAGGCAGAGGCGAGGGAAAGACCCCAGGTCGCGGTCTCCCTCCTCCCCTCACCGTGGCCGGAAACCCTGGCTGAAAAGAACGTGCCTAAGAAGTACAAAGGGGGTTCAGTGCCCCAAGTCAAGGCTGGGTTGTGGATCAGGCATCTGGAAGGAAGGTGAGTCTGGGACCTGCTGTCCTCCTGAAGCTGAGAGGAGGTACTGGGAAGGGGGCCGGAGGACTGGAGAGGGAGGGAGGGGTTTGTGCAGGATGCTGGTGGGCTGTCCCTATCCCTCCGGGCCGCATCGAGACCCTGCCTGGGATGCACGACCTGTAATAGAAGCACTTTCCAAAAAGCAACTCACTCCTCACACACTGCCGAGCACCCAGGGCGTGCGGGATACAGAGGAGCCCTGCCCCTGTTTCCAGTGCACGGTAAGGCCGTCGGCGCCGCGAGAGGGCAGAGGGCAGAGGCCTTGGGCTCCTTGGTGACTGTAGGCCCAAGGGGAAACTCCATCTCAGCCCCTGCGCCAAGGACCCAGCTGGGAGCACCGGCTAACAGCGGTAATGAGGATAGTGAGAAGGGCCTGCATTCCGACACCTGGTGACAGCCCAGCCACATTCCATCTGTGGGAGGACGGGACTCCTCCCAAGGCTGCGCGCACCATCTGCAGGTCACCTCTCAAACTGCAAGCACAATGATCCAGTCCAGGCGTTCTTCCTAGAACTTGGTTGAGAGCCCCTCTCCTGTGCCCCCCACACACACACCTGCACTGGACACTGGGGAAACACGAATCAGACCCAACTCAGACCAGCATGAGGGGGTGAACAGATCCCCAGAGGCTAGAGTAGAATGGAGCCACCTGCCTGAGGTTGCAGAGGGGACCCCTATCAAGACAATACATTACAGGGCCCGACCCTATGTGATGTGCCAGGTATTGAGCCAAACACTTTCCTCGCATTGGCCCGTGTAACCTCACTGCAGCTTTGGGAGGCAGGCGTCGCAGGCTCCATCCACCCAGGGGGAAACTTGGAGCTCCAGGGAGTTAAGTAACTCACCCAAGGTTAGGGGAGCAGGAAGGGGTGAACTCCGATCCAAGCCCAAGGCTGTCTGATCCCTTAACCCCAGAGCCACACTGCCCCGTGTTCTGCTTGGAGGCTGAGTTTCAGTTCCAACCCTAGGACAGATGAGCTCTCTGCTAGGACCAGAGGGAGCAGCTGGACTTACTGTCCAAAGGCAGTCCATGTGGAACGGTGAGTGACTGACAGGGAGGTGAGCCAATATGCTGGGCTGGATGGACTGGGGAGCCTGAGAACTTCATTCTGCTAAGAGACAGTGAGAGGGAGGGAGGGAGGGACGGACTCCACTCTGGGGGCTGCCGTGGACCAGGGAGGATGAGATGGATTCGGAGAAGCAACAGAATGAAAGGTGAACGAGCCAGCTTAACTTGCGGTCCACTAAGCTGGACCCCTAACTATAAAACACACGGTCCAGAAATTCGAACAGACTTGTGGAGAATCCACACAGTTTTGTGTGCTGATCTCTGACTTCTGTATGTCCTTTAGCTAAACTGCAAGCCCACCTGTCGAAACCGAACCCAAAAGCTAGTTCCCAAGTCAGCCAAACCCCCACCCGCTCGCTCCCCATTTAGTCACCGCTAAACTCTGCGCCTGGAGCCATCATCCTACACACTTGCGTGCTCCTCTCCAGGCCTCTCGTTTGTCCACCCCAGATGAGGCCACTGTTGTCTCTAGGGCACTGATCCTCAAAGCACGGTCCACAGCATCAGCATCCCCAGGAACTTGTTAGAAATGCAAACTCGTAGGCCCCACCCCAGACTCCCTGGATCAGAATCTGCAGTTTAGCAGAGTCCCCAGAGGATGCGCATGCACACTAGAGTTCTAGAAGGCCTTCAGAGAGACCACTCCCCTGCCCTCTCCTTCTGCCAACAACCAGAGCTAGACTAGTGGGTCTCAAACTTAGTCATGCATCAGATTCACCTGAAGAGCTTGCTTGGGTCCGACTGAGTCACTCTTTGTGGGCCTGCGCTCCACGCATTTGTATTTTTTTATTGCAGTAAAAGATATACAAAAATTTCCCCTTTTATCCATTTTTAAGCTGACGGTTCCATGGCATTGAGTACATTCACCACAACCATGACCCAGTTCCAGAACGTTGTCACCTTCAGGAACAAAAACTATATTCATTAAACACTCACTGCCATGTCCCCTTCCCCCAGCCCCTGGCCACCACCATGCTACTCTGTCCCTGTGGAGTGGACTACCCCAGGGATTTCTTGTCAGTGGAATCATACGATACTTGTCCTTTCTATGGGCTTATTTCACTTGGTATGTTTGCAAGTATAATCCATGTTGTAGCATGTCTGAGAGTTTCACTCCTTGTTAAGCCTCAACAATATTCCATTATATGTATACACCACATTTTTAATCCCATTATTGGACACTTAGGTTTCTTTTGGCCATTATGAATACTACTGCATAAACATTAGAATATGAGTTCCTGTTCAAATCCCTGCTTTCCATTCTTTGGGTATATAACTAGGAGTGAAATTTGTGGATAAAATGATAATTTTATGGGGTGCCTGGGTGGCTCAGTCATCTGCCTTCAGCTCAGGTCATGATCTCAGGGTCCTGGGATTGAGCCTCAAGTCAGGCTCCCTGCTCAGTGGGGAGCCTGCTTCTCCCTCTCCCTCTGCTTATTCTCTCTCTCTCATAAATTCTAAAAATTTTTTATGTTTAATGTTTTTATAAAGAAAAATTTTATTGAGGTATAATTGACCTATAACATACTGGTTTCAGGTGTACAACATAATGATCTGATATTTGTATACATTGCAAAATGATCACAATAAGTCTAGTTAACATCTGTCACCATACATAGTTAAATTTTTCTTACTGTAATGAGAACTTCTAAGATTTACTCTCTGAGGAACTTTCAACTATGCAACACAGTAGTATGAACAATAGTCACCATGTACATGACGTCCCCACAACTTAACTATTTTATAACTGGAAGTGTTTTTCCTTTTGATCCCCCTCACCCATGTCACCTACCCCAAACCCCACCTCTGGCAACCACCAATCTGTTCTCTGTACCTATGAGCTTGGTTTTTTTTGTCTGTTTAGATTCCACATAGAAGTAAAGCCCTACAGTATTTGTCTTTGACTTATTTTGCTTAGCACACAGTGCTGTCAAGTTCTATCCAGGTTGTCGCAAATGGCAAGATTTCATTCTATTGTAGGGCTAAGTAGTATTGCATTGTATTCCAATAGAATTCCATTGTGCATTGTACCACATCTTCTTTATCCATTCATCCATCAATGGACACTTGTTTCCATTATCTTGGCTATTATAAATGCTGCAGTGAACATAGAGGTGCCTAAATCTTTCCAAATTAATGTATTCATTTTCTTTGAATCGATACCCGGAAGTGGAATTTCTGGATCATGCCATAGTGGAGGGCATAAGATAGTGGTCTAGTTTCCTTCTTTTGCCTGTGGCTATCCAGTTTTCCCAACACCATTTATTGAAGAGACTGTCATGTCCCCATTTTATATGTGTGCCTCCTTTGTTGTAAATTAATTGACCATATATGTGTGGGTTTATTTCTAGGTTCTCTATTCTGTTCCATTGATCTATGTATGGGTTTTTGTTTGTTTGTTTGTTTGTTTTTTTGCCAATACCATACTGTTTGGATTACTATGGCTTTGTGATATAGTTTGGAATCAGGGAACATACCTCCAGCTTTGTTCTTCTTTCTCAAGGTTGCTTTGACTGTTCCAGATCCTTTGTAGTTCAATTTCAATGTTAGGATTGTTCTATTTCTGTGAAAATGCCATTGGAATTTTGAATGGGGTTGCATTGAGTCTTTAGATTGCTTTGGGTAATGGGGACATTTTAAAATATTCTTCCAATCCATGAACAATGGTACATCTTTCCATTTATTTGTGTCCTCTTCAATTTCTTTCATCAGTGTTACAGTTTTCAGTGTACAAGTCTTTCACCTCCTTGATTGAATTTATTCCTGGGCATTTTATTCTCTCTGATGTGGTTGTAAATGGGATTGCTTTCTTAATTTCTCTTCCTAATATTAGTGTAGAGAAACACAAAAGATTTCTGTATGTCAATTTTATCAAATTCTTTGGTGAGTTCTAACAGTTTTTTGGTGGAGTCCTTAAGGTTTTCTGTATATAATACATCTGCCAAAGTGACAGGCTTTTCCTTAACAACTGGATGTCTTACTTTTGTTTTGGTTTTTGTTCCTATATAATATACAGTGTTATATCAGTTTCAAGTGTATAATATAGTCATTCAACAATTCTATACATGACTTAGCGCTCATCACCATAACTGTATCTTAATCCCCGTTACCTAGTTCACCCATCCCTCCACCCACCTTCTCTCTGGCAGCCATCAGTTTGTTCTCTAGAGTTAAGAGTCTGTTTTTTATTTGTCTCTTTTTTTTCTTTGTTCATTTGTTTTGTTTCTTACATTCCACAAGTAAGTGAAATCATATGGCATTTGTCTTTCTCTGACTTATTTCACTTAGGATTATACTTTCTAGATCCATCCACATCCTTGTAAATGGCAAGATTTCATTCTTTTTTATGTCTGAGTAATATTCCATTCTACATATATATCACATCGTCTTTATCCATTCATCTATCAAACACTTGGGCTGCTTCCACAGTTTGGCTATTGTAAATAATGCTGCAATACACATAATGGATATGTGTCCATATCTCTTATCGAATTAGTGTTTTCATATTCTTTGGGTAAATATCTACTAGTAGAATTACTAGATCATAAGGTAATTCTATTTTTAATTTTCTGAGGAACCTTCATACTGTTTTTCACAGGAGCTATGCCAGTTTGCATTCCCACCAACAGTGCATGAGGGTTCCTTTTCTCCACATCCTCACCAACACTTATTTCTTTTGTTTTTAATTTTAGCCATTCTGACAGGTGTGACGTGATATCTCATGGTGATTTTGATTTGCATTTCCCTGGTGATGAGGGATGTTGAGCATCTTTTCATGTGTCTGAGAGCCATCTGTATTTCTCTTTGGAGAAATATCTGTTCATGTCTTCTGCCCATTTCTAATTAGACTATTTGGTTTTTTGGGGTGTTGACTTGTACAAGTTCTTTGTATATTTTGGACACCAACCCTTTATCAGATATATCATTTGCAAATATCTTCTCCCATTCAGTAGGTTGTCTTTTAGTTTTGTTGATTGTTTCCGTTGCTGTATAGAAGTGTTCTATTTTGATGTAGCCCCAATAGTTTATTTTTGCTTTTGTTTCCCTTGTCTCAGAAGACCTATCTACAAAAATGTTGCTATAGGGGCGCCTGGGTGGCTCAGTTGGTTAAGCGACTGCCTTCGGCTCAGGTCATGATCCTGGAGTCCCGGGATCGAGTCCCGCATCGGACTCCCTGCTCAGCAGGGAGTCTGCTTCTCCCTCTGACCCAACCCCCTCTCATGCTCTCTCGCATGTGCTCTCTCTCTCTCCCTCTCAAATAAATAAATAAAATCTTAAAAAAAAAGTTGCTATAGCCGATGTCAAAGAAATTACTGCCTGTGTTCTCTTCTAGGATTTTCGTGGGTTCAGGTCTCACATTTAGACCTTTAATCCATCTTGAGTTTATTTTGTGTATGGTGTGAGAAAGTGACCCAGTTTCATTCTTTGCATGTAGCTGTCCTGTTTTCCCAACACCAATTGTTGAAGAGACTGTCTTTTCTCTACTGAATATTCTTGTCTCTTTTGTTGAAGATTAATTGACCATTTAATTGTGGGTTTATTTCTGGGCTCTATTCTGTTCCATTGATCTATGTATGTATTTTTGTGCCAATACCATACAGTTTCGATTACTAGAGCTTTGTAGTGTATCTTGACATCTGAGATTGTGACCCCTCCAGTTTTGCTCTTTCAAGATTGCTTGCTATTCAGGGTCTTTTGTGGTTCCATACAATACCTTTTAATTCTTGCCTAATTGCTCTGATTAGGACTTTCAATACCATGCTGAGTAAAAGTCACAAGAGTGAGTGAGCATCCTGTCTTGGTCCTGATATTAGAGAAAAAGCTTCCAGGTTTTCACCATTGAGGATGATGTTAACTATGGGCTTGGCATATATGACCTTTATTATGTTGAGGTATATTCCCTCTATACCCATTTTGTTGAACGCTTTTTTCATAAATGGATGTTAAATTTTTTCAGATGCTTCTTTACCTGTTGAAATGATCATATGATTTTTAACTATTTGTTAATGTGGTATATCACATTGACTTTGTGAATATTGAACCATCCTTGCATCCCTGAAATAAATCCCATTTATTGATTGATTGATCAAATCAACATTGATTTGATCAAATCAAATTACTGATTGATCATTCTTTTAACATATCATTGAATTTGTTTTGTTAATATTTTGTTGAGGATTTTAGCATCTATTTTCATCAGTGATATTGGCCTGTATTTTTGTGGGGGGGGGTTGTTTGTTTTTTTTGCAGTGTCCTTGTTTGGTTTTGGAATCAGGATAATGCTAGCCTTACAAAATGCTTTTGGAAGTGTTCCCTACTCTTCTATTTTTTGGAAGAGTTTGAGAAGGATTGGTATTAATTCTTCAAATGTTTGGTAGAATTCACCAGTGAAACCATCTGGTCCTGGACCATTGTGTCTGGGGAGGTTTTTGATTACTGATTCAATCTCCTTACTAGAAACTGGTCTGTTCAGATTTTCTGTTTCTTCATGATTTAGTCTGGGAAGGTTGTATGTTTCTAGGACTTTATCCATTTCTTATTGGTTGTCCAATTTGTTGGTGTAATTGTTCATAGCAGTCTCCTATGATCCTTTGTATTTCTTTAGTATCAGTTTAGTACCTCCTTCATTTCTGATTTTATTTTTTGAGCCCTCTTTTTTTTTTCCTTGGTGAATCTAAAGTATGTCAATTTTAGGGATGCCAGGGTGGCTCAGTCGGTTGAGCAACTGACTCTTGGTTTTGGCTCAGGTCATGATCTCAGGGTCGTGAGATCAAGCCCCATGCCACGGCTCTGTGCTCAGTGCAGAGTCTGCTTGGGATTCTCTCCCTCACCCTCTACCCACTTGCATTCTCTCTCTGTCTCAAATAAATGCATAAGTAAATTAAATCTTTAAAAAAATAAAGTATGTTAATTTTATCTTCTCAAAGAACCAGTTCTTAGTTTCACTGATCTTTTCTATTGTCTTTATTACATTTATTTTCACTCTGATATTTGTTATTTCCTTCCCTCTACTAACTGGGCTTCATTTGTTCTTCTTTCTCTAGTTCCCTGAGGAATAAAGTTAGGCTGTTTGAGGTTTTTCTTGTTTCTTGAGGTAGATATTTGTCACTATGAACTTCCCTCTAAGAACTGCTTTTGCTGCTTCCATAAATTTTAGTATGTTGTATTTCCATTTTCACTTATCTCAATTTTTTTTTTATTCATTGACCAAACTGGCTGTTTAATGACCAATTATTTAATCTCCACATATTTGTGAGTTTTCTTCACATAACTGATTTCTAGTTTCATATTATTATGGTTGGAAAAAATGCTTGATATGACTTCAGTCTTCTTAAATTTATTAAGACTCGTTTTGTGGCCTAACATGTGATCTATCCTGGAGAATATTCCAGGTGTAGTTGAGAAGAATGTTTATTCTGCTGCTTTGGGATGGAATGTTCTGTAGATATCTGTTAAGTTCTTCTGGTCTAATGTTGTTGAAGGTGAGTGTTTCCTTATCGATTTTCTATCTGGATGGTCTGTCCATTGATGTAAGTGAGATATTAAAGTCCCCCACTATTATTGTATTGCTGTCTTTCTTTCAGGTCTATTAGTATTTGCTTTCTGTGTTTAGGTACAGCTATGTTCAGTGCATAAATATTCTAGTATGAAGGTCAAAAGACAAATGTAGCAAAAATAACTACAAGAATTAGTTAAGGGATACACAAGATAAAAATGTAAAATGTGACATCAAAAACAAAATGTGGTGGGGGAAGAGTAAAAATGTAGAGCTTTAGAATGCATTCAAACTTAAGTTGTTATCAATTTAAAATAGAGTTATAAACATAGGTTGTTATGTATAAACCTCATGACCACAAGCCAAAAACTTATAGCAGATACAAAGAAGATAATTGGAATGAAACCTAAGCATACGACTAAAGAAATTCCTCAAACCACAAAGGAAGAGTGCAAAAGAAGAAAAGAACCGAAAAGAACTACAAAACCAGGAAACAGTGAACAAAGGGACATTAAGTACATATCTGTCAATAATCACTTTTAATGTAAGTGGACTAAATTCTCCAATCAAAAGACAGAGTAGCTGAATAGATTAAAAAAAAAAAAAAGACCCATTGATAGGCTGCCTACAAGTAACTCACTTCAGATGTAAGGGCACATACCAACTGTAAGTGAAGGGATGAAAAAGATGACCCATGCAAATGGAAACCAAAAGAAAGCTGGGATGGCTGTACTTCTATCAGACAAAATAGGCTTTAACACAAAGACTGTAATGAGACGGCATCATAATGATAAAGGGGTCAATCCAACAAGAGGGTATAACTTATGTTTAACTTTTTGAGGGACTGCCAAAGTGTTCTCTACCAGGCATCTGTATTCTTAACAAGCAAGATGATACCCAAGCCTTTGTTCACCCACCAGATAATCCAAAGCTCTGCCTATGACCTGCCACTGAGCTAAGCACTGGGGATACCAAGGCTGTCCTTGAGCTCAAGGGGCTCATTATCAGATGTGTGCGCCAATTGGCAGAGGCCTGAGGAGGGAGGCTTATGGTAAGAGGATATGTCAGGGACAGGTAGCGGCCTGCCAATGCCTCACGCTCCCCCTCCCAGAGCAGTTGTTGCCAGGAAGTGGCTGCCCTGCCAGTGACTACAGTCCCTAGCCCCTTGACTTCTAGATATGACCCTAAGACCAAGTTCTGACTTGGAATGGGGTAGAAGTGATGGATGCTACTTTCAGGCCTGGCTTCTGAAAATCTCCCTGACCACCCTCCTCTCTCTCAACCTGGATGTCCGTGCCCGAGGTGAGTTTGGAAGTCACTGACTGAAGATGCCAGAGCTTCTGTCAGCCTGGGTTCCTGTATGTCTGTGCACATCAGAGGCTCCTTTACCCCACTAATGTCAACTGTACTTTAGGTGAGCAAGAAATAAACTTACAATGATTTAAGCCATTGAGATTTGGGAGTTTATCTTTACAGCAGCTAGCATCATCTTACCTTATGCAGGAGATGAGAGGGAAATTGGCTCCCCATGGAAACCCTCCCTCCATAACCTAGATGCAGGGCAAACCTCCCACCCTGTGTTTCCTTCCCTTCCCCTTGTATCTGTGCAGGCAAAGAGTTGGGGAACAGCAGCTGGTGAGCTCAGAGAAGGAGAGGACAGCTGTGTACATAGGACAGGAGGCTGAGAGGACCAGTTAGGGCTCTGTCCTTCCTCCCGGAATCCACATCTTCTGGGCAGGAGCCGCAATGCTCCCAGGCAGAAGGGGGAACAGCTGCGAACTCTGCACTACCCTGGAGGTGATCCACATTTGGTTGTAGTGTCTCTAAGAATCAGAGAATCTTAGGAGTCAGGGCCTTCAAGGTCACCAAGTCCAGGCTTCCATGCTAATTTTGAATCCTTTCTGCAATCAACAAGGGTCATCTGTCCTTCACTTATATACCTCCTGATAGAGGACACCTCACTTCCCAAGCCAGCACACTTCACCTTTGGAAATCTCTGCTAGCAAAGCTTCCCTCACACTAAGCTCAGTCTGCCCTTCCGACTTTCACCCAATGGCCTCAGTACCACACCTTGGGGGGGGGGGGGGGGGGGCACAGAACAAGTCTTATTCCTCCTCAACATGGCAGCTGTCCACATGTGATATCCAAACATTGTTCCTAGCTGACAAACTCCCCAAGAGCAGAGGATGGTTCCATTCCTTCCCAGCTGCACCCAGGACTATGCCCTACTTAAAGGAACAGACATGTGTTAGAGAGATGCATGAAGGGTAAAGAGGGGGCAAAATGGGCAGGGAGTGGAGGATCAGTGGATACAGAAGTTTCATGAAATGTTGATTCTCCTGCATGCTGTCCCAGGCTAGATGAAAATAATCCAGGGGCACCTGGGTGGTTCAGTCAGTTAAGCATCTGACTCTTGGTTTTGGCTTGGGTCATGATCTCAGGGTCCTGAGATCAAGCCCAGCATGGGGCTTCATGTTCCATGGGAAGTCTGCTTGGGATTCTCTCCTTCTGCCCCTCCCCCCACTTGTGCTTGCGCTCTCTAAATAAATAAATCTTAAACACAATACAATAGAATATAGTAATAACTGCTGCTTTGTTGAGACTTTATGTCTTAGGCACTCTGTTAACCACTTAACATGGATACTCTCATAACTTTACAATGACCCTGCAAGAAAGCGTAACTCCTATGAACACAAAAACCCATGTGGTTCATCTCAGAGCAGTGGAGCTGGTCAAAGAACCAGACCAGGAACCAAAAGTAAAGTTTTAAATAACTAGTTATCTGCTTTTGTTTTATGACCCTGAAAGGGTCCAAATGAATAGTTGAGAGTAACACCCATTAACACTTTTGTAATATTGTGATATGATAAATATTTATTTGGTCTCTGTCTTCAGTTGTAGGCACAGAGCTCCAAAAACCCTTGAAGTTTCCTGAGTAATAGGTGTGAGAGGAGCATCTTTTGTTATTCATAATAAGCACCTTTCAAGCACTCCTGAGTTTGTGCTAAGGAGCTGACTTTTGGTACGACCCTAGATAGCTTCAGGATGAGGGCTGGTTGCCAAAGGAACTAATCATGTGACCAGAGGGTTGGAATTTTCACCCTAACCCCCTACATCCAGGGAAGAAGAGGAGCTGGAGATTGAGTAAGTCACTAGTAGACAATGATTTAATCAGTTATGCCCATGTGGTAGAACCCCCATAAAAACCCTAAACAACAGAGTTCTGAGAGCTTCCAGGTTGGTAAACCCATCTGCGTTCAGGAAGGATGGTGCACCTCAACTCCACAGGGACAGAAGCTCCTATGCTCAGGACCCTTCCAGACCTCACCCTCTGTCACTCTTCATCTGGTATTTTTATCCTTTACTATTATGGTGTGTTGGAAAGGACATTGTAAAGTGTTTTCCCTGAGTTCCATGAACAGTTCTAGCAAGTTTTCTAACCTAAAGAGGAAACCCCTGATTGATAGTTGATCAATCAGAAGTACAGGAGGGCTGGTGGTTGCATCAGAAGGCAGGGGGCAGTCCTGTGGGACTCAGCTTTCAACCTGGGAGGTCTGTTAACTCCAGAGAGCATCAGAATTGAATGGAACCATTGGGACACCCAGTTGGTGTCCAGAGTTGGAGAACTGGTTGTTGGTACAGGAAAACCCCACATGTTTGGTGTCAGAAGTGTGAGTGGAAAGAGACAGTAACCCTACTCTTCTATCCAGGTCCTCACACACCTGCACTCACAGCACTCACTACCTCCGACTTTCTGGCTCCATTTCTCCCAGTGGTCTTCTCCCTGCACTCTCCTTTCTCCCAACTTTGCGTTACAAAAGAGCAAAGGCTGGGTCCAGCAGCAGCAGGGGAGGTGGGAGAAGCTGCAAGCAAGGCAGGAATCCTCTTTGGGGGTTAGTGAGAAGGGGCTCAAAACAAATGTGTTCATAATTTTTGCCCTAAAAAGCTCTCCATTTTGTTGGCTAAGAAAAAAGTCAAAGAGGTTGGGTTTGTTGTGCAAAGTCACTCAGCTAGCAAGAGGCACAGCCAGGTTTGAATTCCAAAGCCAGCTTTCACCAAGCCTCTTGGGACTCTACAGAAACCCAGGGAAACCCTGGAAGGCAGCAGGAGTTGCACACTATGTGGCGGGAATTGTGCTGAGCCCTGTGAGGGAAAAGCAAGGAATGGGGAATCCACACTCACTGCTCCTTTTCCAACTCTTTAACTCTGGAAAAGTGGCTTCACCCTCATGGACCTCCATTTTCTTTTATGTGAAATGGGAAATGAGTCCTCGTACTGCCCAGTTGGAGAGACCGGAAGGCCATAATGCACATAAAGATGATTTTAACTGCAAAGTGAGGACTAGCAAGATGAAGACTATCCTCTCAGGGACCAGATCTCAGGGAAACCAGAATTCAGTCAGCCAGCCACGGGTCCCTGGGCAGCCAGACCTCAGGGAGAGATCCAAGACGCCAGGAGGGAGAGAAGGAATAGGCAGAGGCTTCCCTGGAGGAAAGCTCAGGAAGCACATACTCTAGCAGCATGGGGTGAGGACAGAGAGTCTGTGGACTTCCCTGGAGTAGTGTAATCATCCCATCCTCAGGTGAGGAAACCGAGGCCCCACTTCTGGTTAGTCACTTGGCCGAAGCAGAGAGGTGTAGTGGCAGTTGGAGGGCCAGTCTGTCTGATTCTGTCCCAACCTATAGCAGCCTTCCTCTGGGAGCCTAAAATCCCCAGGAACAGGTTTCTGGAGGATGGGCAGGACCTCAGCACTGCACCCCCCAACCTCCCCTTCTGGCTACAGCGGAGAGAATGCAGTTATGTCCCAGAAACTGGTGGCTTTTTCCACAAGGAAATGGGTCACAGGAAGGAGACAATTGTCGGCTCCAGGAGGTTGACAGAGATTGGGCCGCCTTGCCCTTGGACGTGTTCCCCAGAGGCTTGCTGATGGCTTAGGTGTCCATAGCTGTCTGCAGTTTACAAAGTGCTCTACCAGGGTGCTTGACATTGGCTATTTCGTGACTTTTCTCAGTGTGAGGTTATTTTCAGCCCCATTACACAAATGTGGAAACCCAGGCCTAAAGAGAAGAATCCTTTCCCAAAGATGCCCCACTAGTAAATAGCAACCGGGATTTGAACCCAGGTCTTTTGGAGGCATAATGTAGAGCCTTGGAGCCAGACATTGGTCCCAAGCTCAGGCTAAAATAATAGATGTTCATAATGGGTGTATTTTGTCTTTCTCTGTCTGACTTATGTCACTTAGCATAATGCTGTCAAAACCCATCTATGTTGTTGCAAATGACAGATGTCTTCACTTTTTTATGGAGGCATAATATTCCATTGTGTGCATATAGATCACCATTTCTTCATTTATCCATCAATGGACAGTTGGGTTGTTTCCATATGTTGGCTATTGTAAATAATGTTGCTATGAACACAGGGATGCAGATATCTTTTCAATGGTTTTTGTTTTTTTAAAGATTTATTTATTTATTTTAGAGAGAGAGATTGAGAGTGTGAGTGTGAGCAGGGGCAGAGGGAGAGAATCTCAGACTCCACATTGAGCACAGAGCCCAAAACAGGGCTTGCTCTCACAACCCTGAGATCATGACCTGAGCCGAAATCAAGAGTCAGACAACCAACTGAGCCACCCAGGCACCCCTCAAGTTAGTGTGTTTATTTCCTTTAGATATATTCCCAGAAGTGGAATTGCTGGATCATATGGTAGTTATACCTGTAGTTTTTTGAGAATCCTTCATACTATTGTCCACAGTGGCTGCACCAGCTTATGGTCCCACCAACAGTACACAGGGTGCCTTTTCTCCCCATCTATGCCAGCATTTGTTGTATGATCATGGCCATTTTAACAGGTGTGAGGTGATATTTCATTGTGGTTTTGATTTGCATTTCCCTGATCTTGAGTGATGTTGCATATCTTTTCAGGTACCTGTCGGCCATTCCTTACATATTCTTTGGGAAAATGTCTGTTCGGGTCTTTGGCCTGTTTTTAATTGGATTATTTGTTTTTTTGCTGTTGCATTGTATGAGTTCTTTATATACTTTGGATATTAACCCCTTATCAGATACATCGTTTAGAAATATTTTCTTCCTAATCGATAAGTTGTCTTTTCACTTTGTTGACTGTATCCTTTGTTGTGCAGAAGATTGTTAGCTTGATTTATTCTTGATTTTTGTTACTTGTGCTTTTGGTATCCTATTCAAAAAAATCATTGCCAAGACTCATGTCAAGGAGCTTTTTCCATATGTTTTCTTCTAGGATTTTCATGGTTTCAAGTCTTACGTTTATATTTTTCTTTTTTTTTTTTTTTGGAATAAGACAAGGATAAATAATTTCAATATGGTTAACATGTTATATTAGTTTCAGGTGTACAATATAGTGATTCAACACTTCCATTCATTATTCAGTGCTCATCATGAGAAGTGTACTCCTAATCCACTCAACTATTTCACCCATCCCCCCAACTACCTCCCCTCTGGCAGCCACCAGTTTGTTCTCTAGAGTTAAGAGTCTGTTTTTGGTTTGTCTCTTTTTTTTTCTTTGTTCATTTGTTTCTTAAATTCCACATATGAGTGAAATCACATGTCCCTCTCTGATTTATTTCACTTAGCATTATACCCTCTAGATCCATCCATGTTGTTGCAAATGGCAAGATTTTGTTCTTTTTTATGGCTGAGATATATTCCATTGTATACACATACCACATCTTCTTTATCCATTCATCGATCAATGGACACTTGGGCTGCTTCCATAGTTTGGCTATTGTAAATAATCCTGCAATATAAGTGTGCATATCTCTTTTTGAATTAGTGTTTTCATATTCTTTGGTTAAATACCCACTAATGGAATTACTAGACCATATGATAATTCTATTTTTAATGTTTTGAGGAAACTCCATATTGTTTTTCACAGTGGCTACACCGGTTTGCAGTCCCACCAACAGTGCATGAGGGTTCCCTTTCTCCACATCCTCACCAACACTTGTTATTTTCCATGTTTTTTATTTTGGCCATTCTGACAGGTGTGACATGCTATCTCATGGTGGTTTTGATTTGCATTTTCCTGGTGATGAGGGATGTTGAGCATCTTTTCATGTGTCTGAGGGCCATCTGTATGTCTTCTTTGGGAAAATATCTGTTCATGTCTTCTGCCCATTTTTAATTGGACTATTTGGGGTTTTGGTGTTGACTTGTATAAATTCTTTATATATTTTGGATACCAACCTTTTGTCAGATATGTCATTTGCAAATATCTTCTCCCATTCAGTAGGTTATCTTTTAGTTTTGTTTGTTGTTTCCGTTGCTGTGCAGAAGCGTTCTATTTTGATGTAGCCCCAATAGTTTATTTTTGCTTTTGTTTCCCTTGCCTCAGAAGACCTATCTACAAAAATGTTGCTATGGCCGATGTCAAAGAAATTACTGCCTGTGCTCTCTTCTAGGATTTTTGTGGTTTCAGGTCTCACATTTAGGTCTTTAATCCATCTTGAGTTTCTCTTGTGTGTGGTGTGAGAAAGGGACCCAGTTTCATTCTTTGCATGTGGCTGTCCAGTTTTCCCAGCACCATTTGTTGAAAAGACTGTTCTTTTTCCCTTTGCATATTCTTGCCTCCTTGTCAAAGATTAACTGACCATATAATTGTGGGTTTATTTCTGGGCTCTCTGTTCTGTTCCATTAATCTATGTGTCTATTATTGTGCCAGTACCATATAGATTACTACAGCTTTGTAGTATATCTTGACATCTGGGATCATGATACCTCCAGTTTTATTCTTCTTTTTCAAGATTGCTTTGGCTATTTGGGCTCTTTTGTGGTTCCATAAAATTTTTAAGATTATTTGTTCTCATTCTGTGGGAAATGCTGTTGGTATTTTGATAGAGATTGCATTAAATCTGTAGATTGCTCTGGGTAGTATGGACATCTTAACAATATTCTTCTAATCTATGAGCATAGAATATCTTTCCATTTGTTTGCTTTCTTCAGTTTCCTTCATCAAGGTTTTATAGTTTTCAGAGTACACTTGTTTCCCCTCTTTGGTTAAGTTTATTCCTGTGTATCTTATTATTATTGGTGCAGTTATAAATAGGATTATTTTTCTTAATTTCTCTTTCTGCTATTTCATTATTAGTGTATAGAAATGCAATGGATTTCTGTATATTAATTTTGTATTCTTCAACCTTACTGAATTCATTTATCAGTTCTAACAGTATTTTGGTGGAGTTTTAGGGTTTTCTATGTATAGTATCATGTAATCTGCAAATAGTGAAAGTTTTTCCTCTTTCTTACCAGTTTGGATGACTTTGATTTCTTGTCTGATTGCTGTGGCTAGGACTTCTAGTACTATGTTCGATAAAAGCGGCTAGAGTGGATATCCTTGTCTTGTTCCTGATCTTAAAGGGAAAGCTCTCAGTTTTTCCCCATTGAGTATGATGTTAGCTGTGGGTTTTCATGTATGGCCTTTATTATGTTGAGGTATGATCCCTCTAAACCCACTTTGTTGAGAGATTTGGTCAAGAAAGGATGTTGAATGTTGCCAAATGCTTTTTATGCATCTATTGAGATGATCATATGACTTTTACCCTTCATTTTGTTAATGTGGTGCATCACTGTGGCAGACTTGCAAATATTGAAGTGTCCTTGTATTCCCCCCAATAAATCTCACTTGATGATTTGATTGCTATGGCTTTATAGTATAGCTTGAAGTCAACAAGTCTGATACCTCCTGCTTTGTTCTTTATCAGGATTGCATTGGCTATTCAGGGGTTTTTGTGGTTCCACATAAATTTTAAGATTGTTTTTTCTACTTCTGTAAAAAATGTTATTGAAATCTTGATAGGGATTACAATGAATCTACAGATGGCTTTGGGTAGTATTGACATTTTAACATTAATTCTTCCAATTCATAAACATGGAATACCTTTCCATCTATTTGTGTCTTCTTCTATTTCTTTCATCAATGTCTTATAGTATTCAGAGTAGAGATTTTTCACTTCCTTGATTAAGTTTATTGTTAAGTATTGTTTCAAGGCTATTGTAAATGGGTCATTTTCTTTATTTCTTTTTCACAGAATTTGTTGGTAGTGTATAGACATGCTACTGATTTTTGTCTGTTAATTTTGTATCCTGAAACTTTACTGAATTTATTGGTTAGATCTAACAGTTTTTTTTGGTGGAGCCTTTAGGATTTTCTCTATATAAAATCATGTCATCTGCAAACAGAGACAGTTTTACCTCTTCCTTAACAATGCTGATGCCTTTTCTTTTTCATGCCTATGGCTCTAACAAGGACTTCCCATACTATATTGAATAGGAGTGGTGGGAGTGGACACCCTTGTCTTATTCCTGATCTTAGAGGAAAAGGTTTGAACCTTTCACCATTGAGTATGATGTTAGCTATGGACATAACCATGTACAGCCTTTAATATACTTAGGTACATTCCTTCCCTACCTGATTTATCTTGAATGAATGTTAAATTTTGTCAAATGCTTTTTCTGCATCTAATAAGATTATTGCACGACCTTTTTTATTAATGTGATGTATCACATTGATATGCATATGTTGCATATCAATGTGATCTTGCATCCCAGGCAGAAATCACGCTTGGGTGAGTAATCCTTTTAGTGTTCTACGAATTCTGTTTGCTAGTATTTTATTGAGAATTTTTACCTTTATATTCAGCAGGGATATTGATCTATAGTTTTCTTTTCTCATAGTATCTTTTTCTTTGGTATCAAGTTAATACTGACCTCACAAGCTGAGCTTGGAAGTGTACCCAACTTTTCAGTTTTTTTTAAAGAGTTTGAGAAGGATTGGCACTAATTATTTTTTAAAGATTTTATTTATTTATTTGCGAGAGAGAGTGCGCACATGCACAAGTTGGGGGGAGGGGGAGGGGGAGAGGGAGAGGGAGAAGCAGACTCACCCCTGAGCAGGGAGCCTGATGCAGGGCTCATCTCCAGGACCCTGAGATCATAACCGCCACTTAACCGACTGAGCCACCCAGGCACCCCCTAGCATTAATTCTTTAAATGTTTGATAAAATTCACCAGTGAAGCCATCCAGCCTTGGCTTTTCATCATTGAGAAATTTTTTTTATTACTGATTTAATCTCCTTACTAGTGATTAGCTGTGCAGACTTTTATTTCTTCCTGATTCAGTCTTGGCAGTTTGTACATTTCTAGAATTTTTCCATTTCTTTTTGGTTGCCCAGATTGTTGGTATATAGTTGTTCATAGTTGCCTCTTATGATCCTTGTATTTCTGTGGTGTCAGTTGTAATGTGTCCTGTTTCATTTATAATTTTGTTAATTAGGTTTCTCTTCTTAGGTAGTCTAGCTAAAGGAGTGTCAATTTTGTTTATCTTCTCAACAACTAACTCCTAGTTTGGTTAATCTTTTCTATTGTTTTTCTGTTTCTGTTTCATTTATTGCTACTCTAATCTTTATATATTACCTTCTTTTTGCTAACTTTGGGCTCAGTTTGTTCTTTGTTTAGTTTCTTAACTAAAGGGTGTAGATCTAGGTTGTTTGTGTAGGAGTTTTCTTCTTAATGTAGGAATTTACTGCTATGAATTTCTCTCATAAAACTGCTTTTGCTGCATCCTGTAAGTTTTGGTATGTTATTTACATTTTTGTTTGTCTTAAGATATTTTTTTACTTCCCATTTAATTTCTTCTTTGACCCATTGGTTGTTCAGGAGAGTGTTGTTTAATTTCCATGTATTCATGAATTTTCCACTTTTCCTCTTGTTATTAAATTCTAGGTTCATACCACTGTGGTAAGAGAAGATATTGGTATGATTTCAGTCTCCTTGAATTTGCTAAGACTCGTTTTGCAGCCTAACATATCATTTGTCCTGGAAAATGTTCCCTGTGCACTGGAGAAGAAAGAATGTGTATTCTGCTGTTGGATAAAATGTTGTGTGTACGTCTGCTAGATCCATTTGGTATATAGTATTGTTCAATCTGCTGTGTCTTTATTGATTCTCTGTCTGGATGATTTATCCATTGTTGAGAGTGGGGCATTAGGGTCCCCATTTATTACTGTGTTGCTCTTTATTTCTCCTTGTAGCTCTTAGTTTTTGCTTTATGTAGTGAAATACTCTGGTGTTGGGCACATTTATTATATTTTCTTGATACATTGACTCCTCTGTCATTATATAATGATCTTGTCACTTTTGACCATTTTTATTTTTTTTATTTATTTTCAGAGGCTGGTTTTATTAAAGTAAGTTATTGTGCTGCTTCATTATTCCAGGGAGTTTATTTGTGCCTCCATGGGATTTCTTGAAATGTTAGAGGTTTGTTTAGACAGCAGATCTGGATTTCTTTTGTTTTGTTTTGTTTTATTATTATGTTATGTTAATCACCATACATTACACCATTAGTTTTTGATGTAGTGTTCCATGATTCATTGTTTGCGTGTAACACCCAGTGCTCCACGCAGAACGTGCCCTCTTTAATACCCATCA